>NC_085097.1:1367500-1645000 GCF_963422355.1 Corticium candelabrum | reverse complement strand
GAGGTCCCAGAGGGACTTTGAGTACCGACATTGCAGTTGGTCTCGCAATCAGTGCTAAAATGAGAACCTGCCCACTCTCCAGGAAATTGCTTAGCATGGTCCATACTCCTAGGTCGTGCACAGGAACTCAATCAACTAGCCTTAGGTCGTGACCGTATAATGGCAGCTTCTTATCCATTTCCCATTTCCCGTGTGTGTGTGTGTGTGTGTGTGTGTGTGTGTGTGTGTGTGTGTATGTGTGTGTGTGTGTGTGTGTGTGTGTGTGTGTGTGTGTGTGTGTGTGTGTGTGTGTGTGTGTGTATGGTCTAGCTCAATTGGTTAGAGAGTGCATTTGGAGTATGGAAACATCCGGGACGTTATAGGGTTGCAAGTTCAAGTCACAGTGATGGCAACTTATGGCATAGTTTCCTTTGGCAAGAAACTTACGCACAATTGCCTCTCTTGACTCAAGAGTATAAATGAGTACCCGGTCTTTGACTGGAGTGGCAAAGGCCTTCGACTGTGACAAAGTCCATCAGCCACTGAGGTCCAGGTGGGACTTCGGGTGCCCACACCACAGTCGGCGTCGCAGCCTGTTCTCCTGCGAGCACCTGGCCAGGCTCCAGGAGATTGCTTAGCACGACCTATAGATTCTGCTTAGTGCACAGGAACCCAGCCTTCTGGCTGGGGCATTACTGTTTAATGGCAGCTTCTTATCCATTTGCCTTTTTGCCATTTTGCCATTTGTGTGCGCGCGTGTGTGTGTGTGTGTGTGTGTGTGTGTGTGTGTGTGTGTGTGTGTGTGTGTGTGTGTGTGTGTGTGTGTGTGTGTGTGTGTGTGTGTGTGTTTACAAACACATGTTTCTGTAGATTTTGTCGTGTTGATGTCTCAGTAAAATATTTTACGTAGCATGTTAGTATGAATTAAGTCTTGAATCAAATTTAATTTAGACTGAATTTTTAATAGTTTCTCATGTAATTATGCCGGTTTCAGTGTCTTTCTGTCTCCTGTTGGTATATCTATGTGTTTTACAGTTTGTATTTCTGCTATTGCTTTCTATTGTTTAATTTCTCTGTCATGTAATATTTCTTCCTTTTACATACTCTTCTGTTATTGTGACATAAATTTGTGCTTTTAAGGTGGTAGTTACAGGAATAGCTCTTCGACTGTGTGATGGCTATAGGACAAAACAGCTGTCTGCCGGCAGTCTGTCTCAACAGTCTGTTTTATCAGGGAAACTTCCCAGTTAGTTCAGAATTGGGTTCAATACAGTTTCCTACTAATAGTGACATAATTCGACGTCATTTGTTACAGGTAGCCCTGTTAAACAACGTTCATTTGAAACTGTTGGTGAAAGTCCTGCTGTTCCAGCCACAGCTGTGAAGAAGCCGGGAATATCCTCTGATGACCTTCAGTTTCAGATGGAAGACGCTGGAGATTCATCATCAAGTAAGAGTCAATATCAATATACTGATTGACAATCTTAATTGATGTTGAACACAAATTTTCTACATTCTTTTGAATTTGTTGGTCATGTTATTGACCAAACTGTACATTGAACTTATGTTGCTCGATTCTAACTCTGCAATTGTTTTTTAATATTAGTGATTATCAATCAAACATTTTCTTTAGAGAGTTTGCACAGAAAAGATTGTAAAGTGTGTGCAACTAGTTTCATCAATGTTTGACACTTAATAACAATTAATATTATTATATTTTTGACATGTTGAGATTTAGTGTACAGTGTACCAGTTTTAAATAGGTGTACTGTTTTATTGTAATCTAGTGCCTAGTCCAACATCTCAATCCAAACATCAACATTTCTATGTGGTATTCCTTAATGCATACATCTTTTCTACTTGTATAATCTTACCATGTTACTGTATTGACGTTGTTTCTAGTCTAGTAGACAATGGAGACCAAGAGTTGAATTGACGCCTCTCACAGACATCTCAGGAGCCAAGGTTTTGCGTTATCTTGGTCATGTTAACTTTTTTCTTATTCGAGAAAGCACTTCTATTCAGGAGGTTGAACATATGGTTTTACTTCTATGTTGACATTATACTTGGTATTTATTGATAGTGCGGAGGCTTGAGTGCATTCATGCAGGAGTTTTTGGCTGAAGCCCATGCAATAGCTCGAGCTCATGTGGAAGCTGTTGGTGGAAATACTCTGCTTGCATTTAGAGTCAGTGAATGTGTTGTATTGGAAAATCAGACAAAGAATCAGGTAAGCGGTGAAATTGAAACCAGGCTAACTAACCTCATTTCAGAAATACACTGAGCTACATGTGATGAAGAATGGTCTGTCAACAATGTAGAATTGAAATAAATAATTATTATGAATAATTATTATGACAGACCACAGTTCTTAATAGCATACTGATTATTTGAGGTTGGTAGTATCTATGGAGTGGCTCGATGTGATACTAGTCGTGTACTGTAAGTCTTGATGTGATATACGTTGTGGTGTGTAGGGACAAAGTTTGCTTAACATTAGTGGTGATGCTGCTGAAGTTGACTACAGTTCTGCAAATGCAACTTTTGGAGGTGGAGAGTTTAGATTAGGCACTCCTTGCAGCAAAGTCACTCGTTCTGGAAGACATTCACATTCACATTCACAAGAACCACAAACTCCTAAAACTCCTCCTATTGAGACAGCACTTTGAGGACATGGTGACAAAAAGAGTAACAATATTTTTTGTAGTATAACAATGTTGTCGTGTTACTTTTATCCTCCTTCTTGTATATGCTTGTGCACTTGATAAAACTTAGTATAGATAGTATTCTGAAATTTAGAAGAAAAGTGGAACGTTTTGTAAATGAAAGTCAATGCCTACAGACTTTCAAGGTTCTCCCTGTCTATGACTATCCAGTCTATACACACAAGCACCCTGGTACACTTGCAAGAGCTTGCAATTAATTAATTAATGAAGTTAAACATATGCATGAGTTATCAGAACAAGTCGGTGTTATTTGACATGACTGTTTATTTGGCACGACATCAACTAGCATGACATCAACTAGCAGAGAACTAGCATTTATTTGGCATGACATCAACTAGCAGAGAAGGACTTCGAGGCTCCAGACGCGCTAATCTTGCACAAACCTGTGTATGATGTCAGGCCAGCAGTTCAGACCTGTTGTAGCTACAAAACGGCAACCTTTACGTCCCAATAAATCCTTCTCCTCGTCGTCGTCGTTGGTGTGGTCGTCTTCAAGCACCGTAGGTCTGTTCACGTGGTTGTGTGTCTAGTCGCAATTTCGTATTTTTGTTCTTACCACCGTGCGTTTAGGCAGCGAACACGAACATGTTCAGCATAACAGATGGAGATCTATTGGCATATTTGTCGTTCTCTTTTCTGGTGGCCTTCTTCTAATGACGTTTGTTTTCTCTCAGTTCCCGGATATAGAGAAGTAAGGTTGTCTAGCTAGATTTGTGAAATATATATATTTGTTATTACAAGTGTGATTTCTTCCAAGGCACCACTGGGATCATATAAAACTGCCACGAAGTTTGGATGACGCTAAAGACTTGGGGAGAGTTTTATCTCATTATGGGCAGTCACATTATTTTAGTGTTTTACTGCTCGTTGTATGTACGTATATATTGTATCCAACTCAATTCTTGTGACTAGCAGTAGTTACCTGTTGGTCTGCTTGTAGGTTTGTCAATCGGAGTGTTTATTTGTCAGTCTGTTTGCTTGCATGTCTGTCTTTCAGTTTGTCTACACTTCATTGTTTTTGACTATTGTTTGTGTGTTTTTATTGATATGTTCTTTGTGTCGTTTCTTGTTTGTCCAGGGTTTGTTAGTAGTTAGCAAATGTTGTTATCATATGGCATTGCTGCATTTGCTAATTAATTAATTATGTTGAGAAATGATTTAGATGTACTTACATTGGCAACAGCATATAGAAGTCTATCTTTCATGATACAGGTGCTTTACAGAGTCTGTACTGATGACACACCCATGATAGGGCACAAAGGTGTAACATGGCTAAAGTGTTCTTTATGATTTGTAACATTTTAACCAGTTGGAATTAAATATTGAATCGAGTTTTGCAGACTGCTAATGCCTTGACTATATTTGCACAAATATCATGCAGTAAGTGAAGTGGAGTTAGCAAGAGTGTGTAATCTCTTGTACTGAACAATAACATAAATGAGTCTCCGTTCAAGCACGTTGATCAAGTACAAGGACAAATGGTTTGATTACCACAATACAGGTGTAACTGAAGTCACCCGCAGGCAACATCTTTTTCTGAGATACTTATGCAGCAACATAGATTTTCATACAACGTTAAATTAATTAACCAACAACTAATTATCTAATCGGCTGTGCAGAGAACAGGCTATTCAGGTAGTCTTGTAGCTGAGGCTAACATGCTTTCTGCATGCATATACACAACTAGACTTATGGTAACTGTTGATCTGCAGGTTCTATTGTCGTCTTGAAATGAGGTTGTTGCCTTTGAGGTAACGACATTATATCATAGACACAGTAAGAGACAGCTGTATTTTACAATGGATATATTGAAATTAAACTTTAAAATAACCTTGTTATAATTATGAATAATGTCAGTGCAATAACTTTGTATCAATATTTACACATGTATTTATCATTTGCATATTTAATCATTTTTGCTTCCCTGACTTGGAAACCCAACAGCCTACAGTCATTTGCAATACCTGGATCTATATTTCTCAGCATTTTGTCTGGGTTCCTTTTCAGTTTTCCAGTCGCTCTCTTTCTCGTGTGCTTTGTAAGTTTGCTAATAGCACTGACAACTAATAACCTATATGCCACTGTGTATTGTCTTTATGTGTAGTGTTCAGCTGCGGGTGCTACTTTTTGCTACTGTCTTTCAGCATTGATTGGAGTTGGCTTAGTGAAGAAACACTTTCCTGACAAGGTTGCTAGCTGGAGACAACAGGTAATATGATGCTCTTACATAATTAAGAATTACTTGTAAAACTTGAATGCAGGTGTTATAGGTATTTCTATGCCTGATGGTGCATATTAAATTTTTGCATATTGGCGTTTTTGAGGATTTTTCTCTGTTTCTTAGCATGAATATTTCTGAAATTGAAATTTTTTAGTAATCAAACTCTACCGGGCACTTGACATTGTGTAATTGTTTGTTTGTCTCTGTTTGTGTTGTCCTGTTTTTCTGTTTGTTTCAGGGCTGTAGCAAGCCTGCAAATGTAAGCAGGCTCAGCACACGCTAATAGATGTACCACAACAACTTGAATTGCATATTGGTTTAGAACTTCAGAGCCATTCTTAAAAGGAATGCAAATTAATCTGCTTGTGGAAATATTTCTATTGCCAAATTGTATGCAAGACTTATAATTTACATACCAGATGGTGCATAATATATGGTTACCATTTAATTATCTATAGTCTTGCTGTAAGGCTTAACGATTTATCACCAAACAAGAGACTGCATTTTTAAAGATGTGCCCTGACCATGGCGCTAGCAGTCTGGGTGTTCTTATTATATATAGCTATGTGTCTATTTGTAAAAAATGTGTCTGTGTCATTGTGATAAATTCTGATATCTGCCATTCAAATAGGGTCACATGATATTTGGATATGTGTAGTAAAACATGTAGTAGATATCTAACTTGCATGAAGAAAAGAGTATAATTTCATTTGAGTTTAATTTATTCACTTTCAAGAATGGTTCACAAGAGACAGCATTGGCTGACAGACTATGCCCAATACAGTAGTTATGTTGCTCGTAAACAGACCCGTTTTTGTCTCTGTCTGTTGGGGCTTGCTGTCTTTTATTATATGTATGTTGCTGAGCACAGAGTAGCGTTAGTAAATGAGGAGCCCAGGCCCAAGTTCAGGAATTTTGATAGAGGGTATTGCTCTGCTAGCAGTCATAAAACGTTAACTAATCTTCTCTGTTGTAATGAAATTATTCATTGCTAAATGTTGACTACTTACTGTATTGTTGCAAATATAAGCCGTGCATATTTCTGTATAAGCCAAATTGGAATTTAGGCTATAAGTATTTAAGACAAGCTTATATTCAAAGCAGGCTTATGTGCCATTCAAACACTCTTAGACCACTTGAAAAGCAAGATTTGCTAAGATATTAGACATCACTACCATGAGGTACTGGTGTCAAGAGTGTCAGCTGAATCTTTGTCATCATGGTCAATGTCATTAAACATTACGCTCAGCCTGACTCAAGCGGACGTGTACATAACCGTGTAGGTACCTGTTCTGTGCGTCTTGAACAAAATATCAGCTTCTAAATGCGACCGGCTTGTACATAGCATGGGGTCTTCAATTTTCAGCTTTTACTCGAAATTAGTTTGTATTCGAGGTCGGCTTTTATTTGCGACAATACAGTATCTGCTAGGCTGACTATAGTTTATACCTATGTGAAATACTGCAATTCTTGTAGAAAAATTCTAGTTATCAGCAGTATTGATTGTACAGAAATGGGCTACTGTGATTTAGTGTGCACAGTCTTGAGATAGTCAGTCTAGAATGTTGAAAGAGCCCATCTGTGGTAGCAAAAGCAGAACCTTATTGCAGTCTAGGATCGCTAACCACTCCCCTGCATGACTCTCTGTTTTCTCTCTCTTTGGATTCCAAGGCTTTACTGAAGCACCTGTGTTTATTTAGTAACAACTTACTACATAGGTGCTACTATTCCAAATAGCTTCATTTGCATAAAAAAAAACACGAAAAGCAGTAGCATGAACATACTTTTATGAAACACTTGTATTGTGTTTTGTTTGAGATGATCTTGGTATTATTCGAAAGTGCAAGTGCTTGAATTATTCCAATGGCACAGCCAACCTTGTAAACCATACATACCTACACGCGAGGATATAAGGATTCTGCACATCGAGGTCTTTACTAAGTTTAGTATTTTACAGCATTCTTGTTACATGTGTGGTTATGTGTTTAATTGTCACAAGAGCAGATGCTGCCAATTACCTCAAAGGCTGTAATTACATTTCAATGCTCTTGCTGCGTTGTGTTTATGACAAAGTAATGTGTCTACCATCCTAAGAAGGGAGAAATCATCTTCGTTAGATTGTTGGCATGTTCTTTTGTAGCAGTATGTGTACTCTACTGTGTATTTCATATTTTGTGACGCTATTTGGAATAACAGTGCCTAAAAAGTTGTTTCTAAACAAACACTGGTGCATTATGAACTTCCAGACCCAGGAGCAAACAGGGAGTAGTTGCCTTGTACTGGACAACTGCAATACGTTCCAGAATTAAAAGCAGTTTAGTAATCTTTGGATAAATCATGCTAGAAGGCACCTACACTCATGAAATTAGCACCATTGGAAAGCGCGCTGAGATACAAGGTTGGCACTATCACTTATGCGTGGTGGACGTTTTGTCTTAACACGTTTCAACACTGGTGTAGTATTTGATCGGACGAACAACAAATTTTCGTGCGACATGGTCTAATGTCTGTCTGTTATTTCCTTACTGCACACAAGTTGTTACACTGGATCCGGACCTGGAGCCACAGAGGTTGTTGTAGGAGAAAATATCAATGTATTGATTGGTTTCTTGTGTTGTTGGTTTGGTATGTTACTTGTCAATAGATTGTCTTCTGTTTATCTGACTGTAAGTGTAACAGTTTGTCTGTTTTGTTCTTTGTGTCTGTGTCCCATTGTTTGAAGTATTGTATCTATATTGATTTGTTATTTCTGATATTTGGAAGGTTGCAAAGCATAGAGACAACATGCTCAGCTACATTGTGTTTCTCAGAATTACTCCTTTCCTTCCCAATTGGTTTATCAACATAGCATCACCTCTACTTAACATTCCCATCAACATTTTCTTTTTTGGAACATTTATAGGTGAGATTACTGTACTATAACAGTTGTTGAAGTCAATAGTATGCAGACATGACAGTCAAACTCTGGGGTGTGAATATTTAGTCAATTCACTATCTATACGTTTATAAATGGTAATGTATTTGGATCAGAACACTTAAAGATGTGTTCTGTGATGGTTGTAATAGAAGTGGATAGAATAATGCGAATAGAGAGCAGAGGGCAGTATGTTTCGAATGCTCTCACAATATATTTTCAGAATTTCAAATCTTCTGATGCTGTGCTATAAATATTGGCACAATATTTATTGATTGAGGGACTGTGGCTTTCACCTTTGTACTTTCTGTGGGACAATAACACAAGAAGAGTGGACTTTTTTCATAGTTTTCTGGTCTTGTAAGCATGACATATTAATGGCTCATGAAAGCAGCAGATTATTGATATTTGTCAAGTGCTAGATGTAACTACATAAGCAGCTGTGGGTGATCTAGAGTACAAATTATGCAGAAAAAATCAAAGGATTTACAGGTGTTTGATTTATGTCTGGTTTGGCTTGCAGTGTAGTCAATTTGAGAACATTCTAGGACAGGAATATTTTTTAGACAAAAGTGTAGTAACTACGTTTTGTCCTTAGGTGTGGCACCTCCTTCTATCCTATTTATCCAAGCTGGAAAAACCTTGTACAAACTGACGACTACTGGTGACATTACATCCTGGAAGTCTATGCTATTTCTTGCTATATCAGCTGCTATATCTTTACTTCCTGTGTTATTTAAGAAAGCAATGAGAAAGAAGCTTGAGTAGTAGTATTGTTGGAGTTATTGTCTAGTATTTAGGTAGACATACAGTTGCATTGTCGTCAATTACCGTTTTATTGTCGTTATAATATGCTACATAGAAGACTGTGGATGATTTGTGTATTCGTTTGGTGATATTGTTTGCGAATCCTGTTTATGAATGTGTACTTTTTGATTAACTTAAGTTAACGGAGTAGAACATAGCCTCAAGACAGCACACTTTGGAAATCTTTATAAATGAACTAATGTAGCTAGGAGGGTTGGCTCATTCAAATGTCAGCATAGGATGTGATTTTCTATGTTGTTGATCTCCATGAAACGTTGTTCTTTGCACAGTAGCTTTCAACATTGACTAAATATTAAATTGTAACCATTAATCTTTAAGTGACATCTTTGGATGATTTGACAAACATTTTGCCTAATCAAAATATTTAGAAGTATAAATATTCTACATTTGCGCATGCGGTTCCACTTTTGCTGCCACAGCTGTGTACTTTTTGAAAAGCTATATACAATCGACTTTTCGAGAATTAGGGGCTGGTCATTATTAAGTGTCCAGGGGAGTTGGCAAAATTGTTGGGAGGCCATAAGTTTGAAAATGAAGTAATTTGCAGGGGTCACAGCGCATTTGGGTAATCTTTTGGTGGGGTCATATTTTTATCATGCCTCTAATACCTACAGTTGTATGTAGGAACAGATCTATAATCTCTATTTGCAATAATGCAACTCTATTGCACAGATAATGTACACAGCGGTTGATATTCTCGCGTCTCTGTATAATAGAGCAATTCTTTTGTAGAAAATTAAAAAATTACAACAGTACAGCAGAGGTGCCTACAATAGTTTGAAGTTTGTACAGTAGTGTATTTGTATCATGAAAGTAGCTGCCATATCCGGTGTATTTATAAATAGTGTCATGGCCGCGGCGCGCTACACAATCATCTCTGGGTCTGAGTGTTATACCAGAGTTTAGGTTAGGCCCTGCTTCTTAGTAGTTTGAGACCTTAATAGTTAGTTGAGTAGATGTACATAGAACCTTTTGACGGCGACGGCGTCGCCGTCTTACACCGAATCTTGACCAGAAGATTGTCTCTAGCTAGCGAAAGACTGATGTTTTGGCTTGCGTTTGTTTTTGTAGTTAGTCTTAACTGGGAATAGCAATTGTAAGCTTGTAAAGCATTTTTAAAAACCCCAGTTGTACCAAATAGCGAGGTTGGGTGGGGTTTCGCAGTAGGTCCCGTATACTCGTTTTCTGTTTTGATTGTGCTCTGTTAGTAGCAACGCTTATGACGAAGCAACGCAAAACTTCGGTCAGTTGGGAAAAGACGTAATTTTAGTGTACACTTTTGTATGTAGAGCGACGCCCCTGTTATCGGACACCATCAATCATCGGACAGCCGTGCAAGAAGCAAACGAAGTAAGACTGAGCTTTGCTAGTTAAAGCCCACAGTAAGTGTACTATTGGGTTCTTAGTGAGAGACACCGTGTGGCCTTCTACCCTTGCACACAACTCTATTCACCTCACAAAGCCCCCAGGCTAAACCATACTCTTAACTATATACGCGGTTATGGTCTCTCCCATAGGAGTGGCCAACACAATCTAGTAACCTCTATTACATCCCCCTTTGTCAAGTCAATAAACTGCCTTACCAACATGTCCCTTCTCAAAGCATGCAACTCTACTTTTTACTTTCTATAAGTCTAAACGTTTAGGAGTCTTCCACTCCTTGTCCTGAGTGTTGGTGAATTCTGTCGGACTCGGCTTTCTTGAGTAGTAAATGTAGACGTATCCGTTTGATGATGTGCTGATTCGAAGTGAGGTTGGGGTGTCTTCTCTGGAATCTCCTCCGGTTGTGATGGTGGAATGTTCACTAGATGTCGCCAGTTTCTTCGAACAGTTGTTGACTGAGTTTGCACCCGATATGATCTTGGTGTTGACTCATCTTGTAAGACTTTCCCCGGTTCTCGCCGGTCTCTCACCCAAACAGTAGTCCCCTCAGATAAAGGTTTCAGCACTTTAGTTGCATGTCGCTTGTCGAATCTTCTTTTTTGGTCTTCTTCACCAATTGCTTCTTTCGTTTGAATCTCCTTCCAAGGAAGTACTCTTGAGTGTAAAACGTGAGGTAATTTCGGCACAACAGATCGAATTTGTCTTCCCATAAGTAATTCTGATGGTGAAAATCCGTTCGCTAGTGGTGTAGCTCGATATGCCAATAATGCTAAATATGGATTTTTTTTGCTTTCTTGAGAAGACTCTTCACAGTTCTGACCATCCGCTCAGCCTCGCCATTACTCTGAGGGTGTAGCGGACTGCTAGTAATATGCGAAAATTCATATTCGCTTGCGAATTTTGCAAATGCGGCAGAAGAATACTGAGGCCCATTGTCTGATCGAACTTCTTCGGGAATTCCATGTCAGGAAAAAAATTATTTCATGTGTTCAATCACAACTTTTGATGTCTCATCTGATAGTCTCGCTATTTCTGGATACCTTGACAAATAGTCTACAACGAGAAGATACGATTGTCCCCTCCATTCGAAAAGATCAGTTCCGACACATTGCCAGGGACGACTTGGCAAAGGTGTAGGAATGAGAGGTTCAGCTCTATTGCTGCGCTCTTTGCTGCAAACAGTGCAGTTCTCCACTGTCTCTTTCAATTGAGAACTCATTCCTGGCCATCACACTGCTGCTTTTTCGCGATCTAGAGTCTTTGTGAGACCCATGTGGCCTGTGTGGAGTCTCTTTATAACCTCATCTCGTAATAATTCTGGAATAATTATCCGATTGCCTCTTAGAAGTAATCCATCTAGGACTGACAATTCTGTAAATACAGGATAATACTTCTTGATTGGCCCCTTCAGCAAGTGTTTAGCTGGCCATCCCTGTATGCAAAATCGTTTCAATTGATTGCATGTGTTGTCTGCAGTCTGTCTGTCCCGTATGTCTTTCAGTCGTTTTTCCGTCACAGGAAGATGGTTGATGATCAGTTCGACATAGGCTTCAGTTGCTGTTTCCAACTCATGAGCTGATTCCGTAGTTATCTGTACTGGACTTCTGGACAATGTGTCAGGTGTGAAAATTTCTTTCCTGAGACATGACTTATTGAGAAGTTGTATCGCATCAGTCGAAGCCTGAATCTCTGAATACGTATTGGTAGCTCATCCAGCCTCTTGCTTGAACTAAGTAAGGGAACTAGAGGCTTATGGTCTGTCTCCACCTGAAATCTCATACCGTAAAGATAATCACTAAAACGCTCACATGCCCATGTAACAGCCAAGGCTTCTCTCTCTATTTGTGCATATTTTTGCTCAGTGGAAGTCATTGACCTCGATGCATATGCTATCGGTTTGAAGTCTCCTGTGTCCTGTCTCTGCTGTATGACTGCACCTAAGCCAAAAGATGATGCGTCAGCTGACACCACCGTCTCTCGAGCGGGTGTATACAAAGCCAAAACTGGTGATTTTATGAGATCCTCTTTGATCTTCTGAAATGCTGTTGCTTGCGGGTATTCCCAGATCCAAGCATTCTGTTTACTTAGAAGTTTCCGCAGTTGTTCCGTTTTCTCTGCCAAATTTGGAATGAACTTGCCCAAATGGTTCACCATACCTAGGACACGTCTCACTTCAGCTGTGTTGATTGGTTCTTTCAATTGTAACACAGCTTTCACTTTGTCAGGGTCGCTCCTGATCCCTTTCTGATCAATGACTTGTCCCAAGAACTTTATCTTTGGAACAGAAAACTCACACTTTTCTCGATTAAGAGTAACTCCTGACTTCCTCAGTTTCTCCAAAACCTTGCAGAGTCAAGCATCATGTTCTTCTTGTGAACTTCCATAGATCAAGATATCATCCATAAGACATACAGTTCCTTCCATTCCAGTCAGAAGGTTAGACATACGACGTTGAAACAATTCAGGAGCTGATGAAATACCAAATGGGAGTCTGTTGAAACAGAATCTTCCAAATGGTGTTATGAAAGTGGTGAGAAGAGCTGAATTTTTGGACAATGGTGTTTGCCAGAATCCACTGTTAGCATCCAATTTCGTAAACACCTTAGCTCCAGCTAATTGACCCAATGTGTAGTCTACAGACGGTAACATCAAACGCTCTCTGCATACACTCTCATTTAGTCTAAACAAATCTACGCATATTCGAACTCTTCCTCCTGATTTTGGCACTACAACTATGCCGGAACACCAATCAGTTGACGTTTCAACTTGAGAAATCACTCCCTCCTTCAGCATTCTTTCAAGATCCGTCTCCACTTCTTTCATGAGTAGCAGCGGCACACGACGGGGAGTGGACAAAGCGAAAGGTGTTGCATTCTCTTTCAGCTTGATCTCATACTCTCCTTCTAGTTTTCCCAGACCTTGGAACAGTTGAGGAAACTCTTCTTGGACTGACCGTGATGGCTGTCTCGCTGCTGAATCTATTCTCTTTAGCAATTGAAGGCTCTCGATTGCAGGCCACCCCAATAACGCCCGTTCAACATCACGCACCACGTAAACCTCCTGCTGTGATGACCTCTGGCGGTATTGTAATCTTGCAGTAAACTTACCACGAACACGTAGCACATTATCTCCTGGCCCTCTCAGTCTGGCTCCCGTTGGTTGTAGCTTTTTTGTAATGTTACCAAACATAGACTCTGGGATCACGGTAACGTCCGCTCCAGTGTCTATCTTAAATACGACTGGAACGCCATCTAACGTAACCTGAACCATCCATGCTTTACATTGTTTAGACATGCTCTCATTACTCAGTGAGAAAAGATCACCGAACTCTCCCGAGCCTTGGTCTTCAAGTACCGTTGAGACCTTCTTTGTCTTGCAGACACGCGCATAGTGTCCCAACTTTCCGCACTTGTGGCATTTCGCGTTAATCGCAGGACACCGCTCTCTACCGTGTGTAGGTTCTGCGCCGCACCTCTGGCATGTACTTCCTGGTGTGCTCGTTTGCTTTTTGCTGACTCGACTAGCTTGAAAATGCGCCGGCTTGCTTTTTCGTTGCCCTGTTAGCGATCGCTTCACGCGGCGTATCTGAGCTGCTTCCAACTCTGTTGACTTCTGAGATTCCAAGGGTAGTTCATTTTGAACTACAGTCTGCTGCTCTTTTACAGCTTGGCTCTGACGAGATTTTGTTATTGCCGTCGAAAGAGTCAAATCTGAGTCCATCTGCAACGCTTCCGATAATTTGGCATCCCGCAACCCTACCACCAGGCGGTCGCGAATTAGCTCTTTGCGGAGTGTCCCAAACTCACAATGCTCCGCTAAGCTGTACAACGCTGTGATGAATGTTTCGACCGGTTCATCTCTCGTCTGGCGTCGTTCGTTGAATTTTGCTCTTTCAAAGATCACGTTTCGTTTCTTTACGAAGTAGCCATCTAACCCAGCCTTGACGTCTGCATACTTCGTTCTCTGCTCCTCAGTGAGGGTGAGACACGCTAAAACATCTTCTGCTTGAGCGCCCATGGAGTACACGAGTGTACTGATCTGCATTGCGTCTTCTTTCTCCACGAGACCTGAAGCGGTTCAGAATCTCTCAAATCTACGACTCCACCCTGGCCATTGCTCAGGGGACGAGAAATCAAACGTCTCTGGAGGTGCAACCTGGAACGTAGCCATCGCCGGTAGTTTTCTAGAGTTGCGCCACTCCTGACACCATGTACTATTGGGTTCTTAGTGAGAGACACCGAGTGGCCTTCTACCCTTGCACACAACTCTATCACCTCACAAAGCCCCCAGGCTAAACCATACTCTTAACTATATACGCGGTTATGGTCCCTCCCATAGGAGTGGCCAACACAATCTAGTAACCTCTATTACAGTAAGAAGGATTAGTAAAGACTGTGATTTCAGACGCGGGACGTCCAAAGGCTTGAAACGGTTATGCTAGGACGGTTAGACGTGATCCTTTTGTGCGACCCCGTTCATACACCACCATCATTCACCGGACACGACCTCGCCATGAAAACGCAAAGGGTAATTCTGCAACTTCGCACCTGAGATAGGTTTATAGGTGACTAGCTAACACACTAATACTATCACTGTCTCCGTTTGCTACTCTCCAGAAGAGACATAGCGCACGCTCATTGAGTCGAGGTAACGCTCCTTTCGTTGGACAGTCGTTTTTTCTTTGCAGCAGCAGTCTGCAAGTAATAATGAGATGAGAAAGAGTTGGAAGGAAATATCGTACTGCCCCCAATTCGTTTGACCTTTATTTGACTCAGCAACGGTTATTAGCGGAGACTGCTGAATTTTCTCTGCTGACAAGCTCACGCTGTTGGCATCTACTAGCCCTCTGCTACTGTCTAGTCTTCCCAGCGTAAGAATTTGAACTCCTGAGAGTCTTGCAGCACAACTGCACAGGCTTGATGTAGCAGACGATTGACGTCATCCATGTTCGAGCTTTACGGTGAGCACATTCTCCCAACTCGCACAGGAACAGCCCGTGCTCTCCTTTCAAGGCCTCTAAATTGTTACTTGGCTCTGAATAAGACGTGTGCAGGTGTTTCTATCTCAGTTTGATATCTACCTTTGCCTGAACTTGCACCGTCACGAAGTGCAGCACGTCATCGTTGGTACAATCAGCTGTACAGAATGCAGGCACTTTGTTTATTATCAGAACAGCTAGAACCTTCACCCCTACTTCTCCTAGGTAAAGTTGAATTAGATAACGTCAAGTCCTTGTCAACACGCGCTACGCGGCGATCGACTTTCTTTGCAAAGGGTAAAGAGCGTTTGAGCACTTTAATCCTGCCCTCTCATCGTCGTCTTCTTTGTTGAACGGCTAGTTCGTTCAAGCAACAGCGTTTACACGTCCTAGTGGGGGCGTGGTTGCAGGAGAAATGATTCAGAAGTGCCATCAAGCACTCTAAGCAAGCGTTCTGCGTTCTGCGGCGTTTTAAATTACTGAATTTAATCAGCTGCAGTTATTTGAAACCTAGAGCTGTTGCTGAGAAGGTAGGAAGGCAAGAAAATGGGTGTCCGACGATTGTGGCCGTTACCACGGGCGTTTGACCGACTGTAACTCATACAGATCTTGGCTGACATGCAGGGTAACAACGCGATTTCTAGGTAAAGAGTTGTTGATTAGCGATGTATAAGTAACTAGGCTGAAGAATGCGTGTGTGCAATTTAGACGCTACTGTCCGGTGAACGATGCGTTTGTCCGATGAACGGGGTATGCAAGGCTCCGCACAGTTTTCAATCTCACTCTAAGCAGAGAAGAGGTGCAATGCTCTCTTTTGATGTGCTCAATTACAACTTGGATACCTACATTTATGATGTGGTAGGGACTGCGTTCAAAACGGATAACTGAGAACTTGCTTCCGGCATATGATGGTGTCCGAGGTACGGCGCCGCTCTGCAGGGTGCATTCGTTCTATTCCCATTATTCCGGAATACGCGGTTGAAGTCATTCCAACCCTTTCTAATTCGAACGCAACAGAGTCGTATTTATTCCGGGTTGTGGCGGGTTATCACCCGTAGCATCCGGGATAAGGTGTACTTGTGCAAGATGGACGCTGAACGAACTATCTCTTCCTCCGCTTCTGCTACCGTCGTTGCTGTGATTCTAGAGGCATTAAGTGACAGCGAAAGTAGTGAAGAAAGTTGCGGGAATGAAACAATAGATTTCCTACCAGGGCTTCACAGAGATTTCAAAGGTTTTGTCGCACCTGGCGACCAAGCGAAACATTTGGTCGCTACTTGATGTGTATGACGGCCTCGGAGTGCCAGACCAAAGTTGGCCTTGGAATGCCAGACTATCGTTTATTACTAGCTAAGCACATGGTAATGGTGGGTTGTGATAATTCATTATTGCGCAACCTACATGTTCGCGTACGCGTAAACGGTCTAACCTGTAAAACGAATTGCGGTATGTTTTTGTGTGCCACATAATTAGTTAAGTGTATCGTGATGTGATCCTATCTTGTCTATTTTAATCTCAAAACAATGAATAGTCATACGTAATATACGACATACAGTTCTATTGACATCCTCTATCAATAACATCTGACGGAACAACTTATTAACGCCCATAGTTGCTGAGTAACTAGTCAGTGAGTTTTTAGTGATACTTTGCAGATGTTGGTAGAACTAGTTTGTAAAATGGTTTCCGGGTGTATCCTTTACCTTTCCATCTAGCAACTGCAGATGTTGGGTCATAGCTCTCCAAATCAGGACTTTCAGTAGAAGTTAATATCAGATCTGACAATCTCTTGCTCGAGAGACTGCTTCGAGTAGCAGATTTTATTCTTTTCTGGGCGCTGAAGGCTCTTTCGCAGTTAGCGGAACTGATGGGCAAAACAAGAAGGATTACAAAGTGCAAGATGTTTTGTTGCAAGTCACTTCGGTAGGGCTTCTTTGTAAAATATTTTTATATAGCTCAAGGTAAGACTTTTCTTTGAAACAGTTGGTTACGAGGGTTTCAGTTTTATCCATTCTGATGGTATTGCTTTAACACGGCAATTTGCTCTACTGAGAACTGGTTGGTACAAAGCAATCAGCTCTTTCAGTTGGGATTTTCATGCAACAGAACCGCAGAGTTAATTGTCATTGTGTGGCAATGGGTCGTGATGAAATATGGAAAATGCTTTGATACGCACTCCTCAACTTGTTTGTTTTGCCACACACCACTTTCTTTCAGCTTTCTTCGTCTTCTCTGGAGAATTTGTCTATTGCTGTGTTTTGCTCATAACATGGTGGAGCATACATGAACAGTAAAGTCAGCGACCAACGTTTAAATTTACGTTAGTTGTTACGCAAATAAAGAACAATGCCAAATCATACTTTGTTGGTTTGTAGATGGCGTCTGTTAGACAGATGATGTTGGCATACCGTGTGAATTGCCAAGTTTCCAGGCTTACATACGTCAAACTCCGCTCACTCTTATCAGGTGAATGATTCTGCAGTGACTTGCTTGGGTTGAGTTGTGAATTGGCATCAGAAAGAACCTGTTTGCTTGAAATTTTGTTCTTTTTGAAAGTTTGGAAGTAAAACTTAGCACTTGGAGACTCTGATTCCCACTTGGATTTTTACGTGCAATTTTTCTTGATCTATTTTGGAAAGCGTGACACTGCTTGACTAGGTAGATGTGATTTTTGATGTCATTGCTTGTTGGATAGAAAGCTCTGTTAGTCTCATTCGGTTTGATGCCCCCTTCTACAGTAGTTTGTGTTGTCTTTGGAGTCGGACAGTATTCCACGGTGTTTATACTTGTACTGATTTATTACCCAAACAACACAACCACTTATACGTAATTAGAGTATACTACGTAACAGTTGCTAAGACTACAGATACAACACTTCCTCCCCCTTTTAAAAAAATGTAACCGAACCTAGGTGTCAGTCACTTATGATCATACTCTACGTAAAAGTCAGCGAGGGAGGCATGTCTTCTGGTGGTGCGTTGACTTCTTCTATGTAGTAGAGATCCTGGGGCCTTGGCTTTAGCAGGGTTGGAAACGGTCGCAGTACTGGAGAGTGAAGAACTAACCAACTGATCAGCATTTCAAAGAGAACCATCTTCCAAGCGATAGGTGGAAAGTAAGACCCGTCTGGTTATGCGGAGCGGCTTGGAGAAGGCAGGAGCCATCTTATTTCGTCTCACTGGATTGTTGACTCGGACTAACTCCCCACTATCAAAGGTAGAGTTCCGTGCGCGATGTCGACCATCATAATAGTCTTTGACCCTCTGTTGCCTGGCAGCTATGGCTGTAGCGAGATCTTGAATATCCTCATGTCCAGTGTCAGTTGGAAAGTGAACAGCCGGTTGAATAATGGTCAATGGCACCCGAAACGAACGTTGAATCATCAACTGAGCTGGTGAGTAGCCCGTCATAGTGTGTCGTGATGAACGATAGTGCAGGAACGTCCCTGCAGAGTTTGTTGAAACGAAAAGCCTTGTTCTCTGTGAGTACGTACTCTTTGCTTGAGAATTTGATTGAAACGTTCCACGCCACCATTTGATTGGGGGTGGTAGAAAGCGGTGGTAGAATGTGTGATGGCCTTATTGGTAAAGAAATTACGAAATTCTCCTGACTTGAACTGGGGGCTATTGCCGGTGATAACAACCTCTGACAAACCCCATCTAGTAAATAAGTTACAGAGAAACGAGATCACGTCAGCACTGGTGACATGGGAGCTTGGTCGAACTTCAGGCCACTTCGAATGAAGCTCGTGGACCACGATTAAACACTTGTGACTAGTAGGGGCTCCTGCAACCTCACCTACTATGTCAACTTGAATTTCTGCCATGGTTGCTTCGGTCATGGTATTGGAGTGAGCGTGGCTTTCTTGGGTTTGATACCTTTGCCACTTTGGATGCACGCCTCACAGTGACGAATGTAATTCTCTATTTGGGTATCGATACCTGGCCACCAAACTGATGCACGGCATTCTGCTTCGTTTTCACGATGCCCAAATGTCCACCATGAGCCATCTCGAGAACCTTTTGTTGTAAGGATTAGGGTATAACGGCTCTGTCCCCTCTTGCTACACAACTGTCATTCCAGACAGTGAGTTCATCGCGAATCCGAGAGAAGGATTCAAAGAGAGGATCGTGGAGTTTGCCTGGCCATCCGTTGACAATATAGTCGCAAACCTGAAGCAAAAGCGGATCACTCGCGGAGGCTTTTTGGAGCTCCTCCAGAGTAATAACACGATCGAACGGAGTAGTCAACAACTGGACTGGCTTCTCCGAAGGTGATGAGCTCGGTGAAAGATTGGTAGTGCGAGACAGACAGTCGGCTACCTGATTCTGATTTCCTGGACGATAAACTGTATCAAAATTGTACTGAAAAAGACGATCAGCCCAACGATGAAGTCGAAACGGACGACGACCTGTGCCTGAAGCAGACAACAAGGTGGTGAGGGCTTGATGGTCGGTGCGAAGAATGAACTTGCGACCATAGAGATAAATGTGTCAGTGTTCGCAGGCCCTGAGACACGCAAGAGCTTCTCTTTCACCCACAGAGCACTTTTGTTCTGTCTCGTTCAGTGCACGAGAGGCATAGGCAACAGGTTTATCGCATCCATCGATTTCCTGAAAAAAGAACCGCGCCGAGAGCTGCAGAAGAAGCATCTCATGTGAGTCAAGTCGAAGCCGAGATAGAGAAATGTGCAAGAACTGGAGAGTGTACCAGCCGATCCTTCAAGTGATCAAAAGCTGCTTGACAAGACCCGTCCCAGAACCATGGGTATCTGATTTCAAAAAACCGCGAAGAGGGGTCGTGAGGTGAGCATAGTTGGGAATGAACTTCAAATAGTAGTCAGCCATCCCGAGAAAAAACATCAGGTCTTTGACCGAGGCTGATGGCGGTTTCTTCAAAATCGCATCGACATTAGATTGAAGTGGTCGGGTACCAGCATTGGAGACATGGAAGCCCAAAAGTTCAATTTCCGTAGGTCCAAAACACATTTAGACTGATTCAGAGTAACTTGGTGATTGTGAAGTTTGTCCAAAACAGCAGCCAACCGGGAGTCATGTGCCTCGGGTAGACCCATGTACCACAATGTCGTCCATGTAGACTGCCACTCCAGCTAAGCCAGACAGGAGAGAAGACATGATTTTCTGAAAAGCACTGGGAGCAGAGGACAGTCTGAATGGCATCCTTGTGAACTGACAGATCCCTTCATGAGTGATGAATACTGTCAACTTCTTACTGGACTTGGTGAGTGGGATCTGAAGATATCCTTGTGAGAGATCAAGCTTACTGAATGTGGTACTACCTTGAAATTGGCTTGCTATCTCAACCACTGTAGGAAGTGGATACTTATCCGGAATGATGGCCTTGTTGACTGCACGTAGATCAACACAGAGACGAAGACCACCAGATTTCTTCCGAACGACCACTAAATTTGATAACCAAGGAGACGAGTCAGTAGGTTCGATGATGCCTTGAGATACCATCCGCTGTAATGCTTGAGATACTTCATCACGTAAAGATAGTGTTATCCGTCTACAGGCCTAGATAACGAGAGGAATCGTGGTCTTTACCTGTGGTTCATGAGCATATCCTGTGATAGATGCCAGTTTTTTAGTGAAGAGAGAAGGCCACCGGTGAACGGCTTGCTGTAAGCTAAGCGCGAAAACAGGTGACAGAGGCGGTGGAGCGATATTGAAACCCAGATGATCGAAGAGATCCACGCCCATAAGATTTGAATCTTTGGATGTAACGAAGAATTTTAAGGTAGTTGACGGTTGATGGTCATACTGCACTGGTAGGGATACTTTTCCTAATGCCTTGATAGACTTCCCATCATAGCCAATCAGTTGGGTTGTAGCAGATCGAGAATACGCCGAGAAACAACGTTGCCATGTAGGCTGATTCAAGACTGAGACTTTGGCGCCTAAGTCAATCAAAATCTTTAGGGAGTGGTTCGCCACAGTGAGTGCACAACTTAAATCCTGTACGCGAACAAGTAGTGATCTCGTTGACCACGGAACGCACTCTGGCTTGACTTGTCGTTGACGATGGACTGCTAGATGAACTGCTAGAAGATCTGCAGCAACGACCAAAGTGGTTTAGCTTGTGACAACGATAACTTTCTTTACCTATCGGTGGGCATGACTGATTGCCTACTTTATGACCCGACAGACCACAGTTACCAAAAAACTCCGTCTGTTTCGTTGTTTGTTTTGGCGCCTTAGTGCCTGCACGCGTGGATCTTGGAGCGGATTTGGGCTTCCGGTGAACTCGTTGGATATCGGTTGCTTGCATTTGAGCGGAGGCAGTAGGCGTCTGATCGGATGCCGTCTCACCTAACTGAAGCGCCTCGTGCTTAGCGACTTCCACCTGACCAGCTATCTCTACTGCTTGCACACATCTTAGGACGTCCTTCTCCAGAAGGAGACACTCGCGAATAGCGGGAACGGCTGTCCTCTCGATGAGCTGATCCCGAACCATTTGATCATGGAGCTTTCCGAATTTACATCGCGTTGCGAGCTGTCGAAGTGCGGCGATGAACTGCCTGATGGTCTCGCTTTGAGCTTGGCTACGCGGCCGAAAGCGATGACGTTCTGTAACAACAGTAACGTGAGAACCAAAATGTGCGTCAAGAGCGTTGACAACATTGCGGTAAAGCAGTTCTTCGGCGTCTTCTTGAGGCTGCTGTCCACCTGCCTCAACGAGTTGCTGCTCCGATACAGCAGTGGGAAGCGTAGCGAGAATACGTTGGCCTTCCGTGCCGAGGCAGTGTTCCAGAAGTGCTTTCTTCCGTATTCCTGAAAGCGCATCAATTCCAGCCGCAAGCAGATAAGTTTGGAACAAATGGTACCACTGTGCCCAATAAACTGTGCCACCGTCTTAATTCAACTCGTAAAGACTTCGGGAATGGAAGATCAGCTTGCCAGTGCAACATATTCTATCTATGCTGCTTTCCATTGGGTCAACATCAGAACGAACCAGAAAGGTAGGAGCTAGACACAACAATGCTCGCACATTATCTTGCTCACCACCAGATTGTTCGCGCATTTGAAGGATCGGCAAGTTTAAGAGGGGGATCGCAACGAATTGTTTGTAGTGCTCAATCGGACTCCGTACGCAACAAGGATATCCGGGTCAAGAGTCTGGAGTTTCGCCGCCAGATTTCTCACTTTGTCAAGAATCTGCTTAGTTATTATAAATACTGCCACCGTTTGAAATGAGCACAATGCGGCTTGAAGACCTTATTCTTTATCTCCGGAGCAACCCCCTCAACCCTTACCCTAGATCCGCCACTGTCTAAGTCCGGTTCCGGCCGTTCTTGTTGTGCGATTTTTGACTACTGCAATTGCAATAGTGCTTGCTATAGTTCGATAGAATTTCACGCAGGATGCACGGCCAGCACTTTGCTGCACTTGACCTTTTGACGGGTGACCAGAATTCTTGGTAGCGCAGACGAAGCTATAGATCCCTATTTGGCAAAAGAGGCAGTACCTACTGGGTTTGCGCGGGAATATACTTTGTTTGGGTCGTGCGTCCACGTAATCACAATGGCCACCTACGAAACGATACATGCACCTACAATATAAAGACTATATATGGCAAACTGCAGCACAGACGTTTAGCAGTCACTCTAATTGTTGTCTAGCTAGCCTTACTTCATTTCTGTTGTTGCGACGCATGGCTCATTAATCTACATACCAGTATTTCCAGCGGCACTCCCTTCACCTATTCTAAGTTAGAGGATAAGGAGGAAGATTTGAAGTCGTTGTCCTCACAAAGTCTGCTGCTCCTTTGATAGAGTAAAGTTGCAGCTCAGTTTGATTAATTAACTGCATGATATTTCTGCTATGCTTGTATTACATAGGCTACTCAACGTAGAAATACCGGCAAAGAGTATATGAACGACGCAGACATATACGATGTAGAGTACCAATTATGGCGGACAGGTAGAGGAGCAAAAGTTAGAAGTAGGTATGCTGGTGGACTGGCTTATGTCTACGATATCATGCTGTTATCGCCTACTGTGGACGGATTACAGGCTATGTTGGATGTGTGTGGTCAGTTTGCGGAGGAGAACGCTATGAAATTCAATGTTCAGTTCGTCTCAATGATTACCCGAAAATTGAATTCTGCTGACCCTCATCTGCAGTTGCGTGATATAATGTACATGTGACTCACCAGTTCATACATTTGGGATGTATATTTAGTGAATACAGGGATGTTACTGCATCTGTCAGAGCGCGTATTGAAAAATTTAACGGTGCTGCGAATGTAGTTACTGGAAGAATATGCGCATTGAGTAGAGAGGAAGAAATCTGGTGACAGCTGATGATGAAGTCATTTGTGCAACTTAAAATCGAGAAAAATTGTGGAGACGGGTGATTAGGTAAGGGCTGGGAATAGGATATACCGAGTCTGTGAGAACTACAGTTGGAGATTGGTTTGACGAGGTTATCAAGTTGATGATGAGGCAGCAATAATTATTTGTTTATAGAGCTGGTTGTGGATGTCACATTGGCTACTAGGAAGTCATTTCAATCATGGCAATCTTTGCTCTCTCCACAGCCATCTGATGATATTCAAAACAAAACTGCTTAATGATTTTGAATTTGAGATTTGTCAAAGTCAACAATAATGCAACAATAAATCTCTGACGTTCGGTTTGGTGTATAACTTTGCCTTTGATACCGTTGAAAGCTGAGCTAAATTTGAGTAAGAACACTTGGTCGAAAAAGGGACAAGAAGTAGTTTGCTCACACATAACCTAGTGTAGATAGGCGCGAAAGCTCTTACTTATCTAGACCACAATCTGGAAGTGAATGCTTGTATTACTTTGAACTTTAGCACTTAATTAAGACGTCATCGTCCAGCTACTATGACGACTTTCATTTAGCTAAACCCACAGTCTGGAAGTGAATCTTCATTTAGTTCACTTGTATTACTTTGAATTTCTAGCACCTATTTAAATCGTCATCGTCCAGTTACGATGACGTCTTTCATCTAACTAAAACTACATGTAGTGTTCTTGCATTACCAGTGAACTTTGAGCACTTAATTAAATCTTCATTGTCCAGTTACGAAGATGTCCTTCTACGTGTAGCAACCTTTTCCTTACGTCATACACTACACATAACATCATCTAAAGAAACACTGTACTGTACCATAGACCTCGATCACGGTACCGGACGTAATCATTACGCCCCCGCAAAACAATTCTTTACACGATGTTACGTAAATAGATGCAGATTATCGTCTCTTTGGCGTGTTACTTGTTTTCCACACGTTCAGAAATAATTTGGACTCTTTTGAAGCCAGCCAAATGACAACCGACGAGGTTTTGAGGCCAAGTGTCTGAGACTTGAGTTTGGGCAAGAGTACTACAGGAAGACCATTGATTTCCATTCGTACGAGAATAGCCGGCACCGTTTCATAGTTCACAACAAGGTAGCTGTGCAGCGCGTTCATTCTACGTGATGCCTGCTTGCCTAGACATCTATGCTTTTTGTTGGCAGCCTAATTCGCATTGGTACGGCTTTCTGTTTGCTTACAGTTTGTTCTACTGCTGCTGTAATAGAAGTTGAACTGCTAATGAGCAATCTGGTTTAGTTTAGGTCTCTAGGAAAGTTGACAGACGCACAACTCCAAAGGTTTCTTCATCGCGTGTCATGTGATCACGTAAGCTATTTGGCTAATGCTGCGAGCCAACATGTTCACAATAGATGCTTTATGCCTCAGTAGTTTGCATGATGCGTTTTTACCCGTTTTGAGTGCTCTGCCGACTACAGACTTGGCAAGCTCGCTCTACTGACGTGTGTGCCACGCCCCTAAATTTGTTAATGTGCGACTACCTGACGGCCCCGGAATGGAGAGGCAAACAGGTGCAGTTGGAGTTCTGTGATACTGCTTTATCTTTTAAAGTTACCAAAACTTTCCTGGACTTGCGGGCTACGCAACTTCCTAGAGAAGCGTCTTTTGGGGTGTTGGCTGACGGACTATAACTTTTATTAACACGATTACGTTACACCACGGATACCAAACAAGCTAGCTACACTCGTACCAGTAAATCAACGTTTGGAATGACTCACTAGATACGCATACTCACTATCTATAGACCCATGTGACGTAAATCACAACTGCTATATAGAGTAATAGTACATGTCAGCAGCTACTCACACTACAGATATTCACGCGTTTCTGTATAATAGAACAAGAATTATTTTTGTAGAAACTTAAAAAATTGCAACAGTACAGCTGAGCCACTGCGTAAATGCGTACACGTACAACAGTGGTATTGTATTCTAATCCGGGAAGTTGGTGTCGTATCCGGGGTATTTGTGAAGAGTGTCATGGCCGCCGCCACTGCACGATCATCTCTGGTTGTTAGACCAGAGTTTCGGTTGGGCGCCGTTTCTTAATAGTTTCACCCTTTGATAGTTCCGGGGTATTTGTGAAGAGTGTCATGGCCGCCGCCACTGCACGATCATCTCTGGTTGTTAGTCCAGAGTTTCGGTTGGGCGCCGTTTCTTAATAGTTTCACCCTTTGATAGTTAGTTGAGTAGATGTACCTATAACGTTTTGAGGGCGACGGCAACACCGTCTTATTCCCAATTCTTACCAGAGCCTGTGTCTATCGAAAGACTGATGTTTTGGCCTCCGTTGGTTTTTAGCTAGTCTTAGACTTGGGAATAGCAATTAAAAACCTATTAAATACCCAGTTGCAGACCCTGAAATAAGGATTTCAAGTTGATCGGTCATCTAGTCAAAGCTGTAGCCGCCATTTTGAAGCGTCACCATTGCAGCCGCCATTTTGAGAAATGAATGACTAATTACATAACCAGTAGCGTAGCCAGGATTTTTTTCTTACCGAGGCAAATTGATATTAATATTAATTTTTTTATTAATATTAATTCCTTATTGATATGCACTACCTAAGGCTATTGCTGTCATATTGATATGCTTAATTGATTTGACAGGGTAAAAACAGTAAACTACACTTGGATTAGTTAGCAGTTGGCAGATGAAGCTGTCCAATCCTTCTATGTCTCGTGGAATCAAATCTTTGCAGAACATTTTCTCTGCTAATTTTCATATCCTTGTGGACAAACATGAGAGCTAACCCATTTAGCCTATTCTCTCCCATAGTGGTTCTTGACCAATGTTTAAGCCTTCTCATCTTCGAAAACGACCTCTCGCAAGATACTGACCCTACTGGTAGAGTCAACAATAGCTTGAGTATCGCATGCACGTTCGGGTAAAAGTCTTTATCCGCTAATTGCAGCGTGTCAAGTAATGTGGCATTTAGCCGTTCCGCTCTTGGAACTTCTGAGCATTCGCTCTTCCAAATGAGTATCTCAGTATCGAAAGTTTCTGGTTTCGGCAAGTCTGGACTGAAAAATCTTGTGATAGCTTCTTTGTCGTCAGTTGTTAAGTCAAGCACAAAATTAGGAAGAAGACTAAACCCAAGAAACATCCCCTCTGAAGAATTTGGAAAGCGTTCTTCAAGTTGCGTTACCGTGTGGTCTATAAAAGTGTAGAACACATTTCTTCTAAAGTAAGCTTCAGGGCACTCACTTTCTAATGCCACGCCCATTTTTCCTACCGAGGCAACTGCCTCACTGCCTCATGCCTAGCTACGCTACTGATAACCCTTCGTCGAGTCTGATCCATGTCATGACTGGTAGAGTGATGTGATTTGTGTTTTCTAAGCTGGATATGTTTATGCTAAACAGTGATTAAATAGAAATATCTTTTCAGTTCAGCTATATATCCGGTATTGTTGTGTGATGCCTATCGGCTGCCTGCATGATTGTACAAATGCGCTGTATTGTGTATGTACTACGGTTGTCTGTACAGTCATTTGTGGACAGTCTCACTGCCTGCACAGTGGTTATGTCACTGTTGTGGTAAAGCAAGTGGGTGAATTCTTTGACCAAGAACTAGCTCAACTGTCTTGACCGTTGGTGAGTTGTCAGAAGCGTACGAGCGCAGAGGACGCCTGAAGCTGTGGTCTCCTAGCATCATAATAAACAGTACCCCTGAAAGCAACCCGGCCATTTCAATTCATGACGTAACTTTGTTTCCCGTAGTGTACCAATGCTCAGACAAAATTCAGTTGTCATGTAGCCGATGTGTCATGTTGCAGATTACACAAACAAGTGAATAAACAGCTACACAGACAAACACGGCTGCCCTAAACAAATCTCTAACAATGGCCGTGGACTACCCCTCCTCAGTCAGCAAGGGAAACTTGCTCTTCTTCCACAAATTGCTCTCACAGAACGGCGTCTCCGCTGCTGATACGGTCTACGGGCAGATTGATTGGGACGCCTCTTTTGCATGCCACCAAAGATCAACTGCTCGTCTAGAGTTGAATGATTCCAGCGATTCCTTTCCAATATTGAGCGTCAGCAGATTATCCATTGTTTCTATAGACAGTGAGGAGCGCTTCTGGGTCTTCAAGAGTTTCAGGGTCGAAACACCCTCTCCACACTGCTGTTAGATACAGGGAGGGAAAAAAAACAGCTTTGCAAGGATGAGCACGTTGTCCCACTCAGCAGCATCAAGAACATGAAAAAGACGCCACCGCACAGCCTGATGACTTAAGGTGTTGATTGAAATAAACCTTACAGCATGTGAGCACATATCTTAAACTCTTCTTGGATACTGTACGTAATGGCATTGGATTGTTCAAGGGGAACTCTGAAATGGGCAACTAAGCGATCAATCGCATCAAGTGGATTCACCTTCCCGCAAAGGGCATCATTACGAATACCATCACTATCGTCATTGTTATCGTCATCAGCAGCAGCAGCATTTTGATCATCACCACCTGCAGCTGCATCAGTGTCTTTCAGGAGCTTTTTCCATTCATAGGTAGCAAGCATGACTTGGATATCACGCAAGAGATTTAAGGTTTGACCATGACAGCCTGGACTTGATACATGTTATAATGGCTGTAGCAAACTCTTCATAATTGTCTTCAAAGAAAGACACTGCCTCTGGAATAATTCCTGTGCTTGGTAAGTGGGGGACCCTCCCTTGTGATCTTTTGGACTGTTCTTCGAAAAGTTGGCCACTCACATAATGGCTTTGAAGCAAGCATGTCAGTCTGTTGCAACGTCTTAACAAGACTGGTCAATCCCATCAAAATGTCTGTGTCTTCACTTTGCATTACCTTTGAATAAAGCGCACACGGATTCAAGAGATCAACAAAAACAACACAGCCAAGTAGATACTTTGCCTTGGTTCAGTGACGCAAGTAACCATTAAGCTTTGCTTTATCAGCAGCATAGGCACCATACTTGGACAAGACTCTCTTCATTGCCTTCAACTTGTGACATACCGATCTTGTGCCACATGACCTAACCGGCCTTACACCATTGTCATCAAACTCCAATGCGTGCCTCTCTGAAATCTTTAACAATGGTTTTTAATTCAGCACATTTCTGAGGTGATTTCTTATAAAGATAATGAAGTCGAATTAGCATACTGTCTATTGAGGAGAAGAATGTGGTGGAAAGACCATCTTTAACAGCCAATTCCAGACGGTGAGCCAGGCACCACATCCAAAAGACCCGAGGCACTTTCTCCTCCACCAAGCCTTTTAAGAAAGCGGCTGCACTATTGGCTGAAGCCCCATCTGTCCCAATTCCAACAAGTCTACAGCACAACATACTATCTAGACCCTCCACACCAAGACATTGCAGGCAATGTTCCAGTGAATGCATAAAGCCCACTGCAGTAGCTCGTGGAGGCTGGTGTACAGTCACAAAACTTGTCTTAGTGCAAACACGATCCATTTCTGCGTCAGTGTCACACCAAACAACTACGAAAACTTCGTTGTCAACATTTGCTGCATCAGTAGACCCATCCATCAGCAGAGAGAAGAAATTATCTTTTGACAATAGGGATGCCAACTCCTTTCTGGACATAGACAAGAAGTGAATAAAGTCCTTGCAGAAATTGACATTGCGATAGGTGCTACCAACATTGACGCCATGACGAGCTTCTAGTGAGCATATCTCAGGGTACTTGGCGAAAGCCATGTGCTGAGTAGCAACAAAATACGCAATATCTTCTTCAGTTCATCTTCAGGCAGTGTTTCTAACTTTTTAGCAATCGGAATCAATTCTAAAACTGACATGCCCTGGTCCTTTCCAGCATCTTTGCGGTGCAAATTCATGGCAGCTTGAGCAATGTGACGAGTACAATGGATTGTGAGCAAAGAAGGCTGCTGTTCTACCATGCGTGTCATGACGAAGTTGTTCGCTCCTCGCATTACATTTGCTCCGTCGCTGCCCATAAAAGCTAGACGTGACCACTCTAGACCATCCTTTGACAGCAAACCGTTGATTTTCCTGAATATGTTTTCTGCTGTCGCAGACGTTACTGGTACCATACCAAGTGACATGGTTTGAACGCTTCTTCTGTCTTCATTAAACTAATGTCTGCTGACTCATCAATAATAATAGACTACCAACTAGTCTTCAACTTTCTTACCAGATCAGCATGCATAGCGTCAGCAATAGTGTTCACGGCAGCAGTCGCCTTAGTCCGACTTGCCCGCATCTCAGACGCAATTCTCGAATCAGGGCAAATCTTACCTATGACTTTCGTCAAATGGTCTGCCGCTGATAATGGTAGGTGATGCTCAGCTATAAAGTATGCCAAGCGGAGCTCACCGTTGGTGACTGCTATTTAAACAGCACTGGGAACTCGAGGCTCAAAGGCCTGACGCAAACTCATTTGTTGTTCCCTGTCCCTAGCGATGCGGATATGGACAGACGTTGCACTGTGCCGTTTCAGGTCAAAAACACCACCTTTTTTAAACTCCAAGTCTTTGTCGCATACCCGACAATACGCCTTGCCCGGGACTCTTCTACTTGGCGCTAGCCAAGCTTGGAGCTCTGGCAGCTCTTCCCATTCTTTTATGTACTTTGTTTGATTTCTCTTCACTCTTTTTTTCGACGGAGTGAGCATTTTCTTTCTTCCGACGCTCTACGTTCTGCCTCCTGGTCCATCTCCACCTACACGGCCGACAATTCACACGTGCACTCTGCTATGGAAACAAGGACGAACTGGAAACAATACTTCAATAGTCAATACAGGCACCTAATCAATTACCGATTTCTGTGTCGGAAAATTTATCGAATGAGATGACTTGTCTAGGCTATACACCTAATGAAGATGGTGGCGGTCAGAGCTCTGTGAGTTGTCTGGCTGTCAGTGGCCTGTCTTACCGGACCCCCAGTTGAGATGGCTCTTGAGTCTCCGTGTGTAGAGGCCGGGGCAGCGGTCGATGCCACTCAGCGCACTTCAAGGGCCCCCAGTCGTGACCTTGTGCGGGCCAGTGATGAGAGCCTCGGAGTGGCACGTGCTCAGAGCCTCGGAGTGGCACGTGCTCAGAGCCTCGAAGATTGTTTCCTTTTCACTATTCCGCTTGCGCGTGTGTTCAGCTTGCGCAACTTAACTAGTAGTTGAAGTATACAAAAATAGGAAATGTCAAAGATGTTAGGTCTCTTTCTTGGAACTACGGCAGAACGGCCATTTTAAAACTAACATCTTCGGTATCGTGAAGGGTTTGCCGTTACTCTTTCAAAATTTCAGTTTATCGGTACAATACCGAGAAATCGTTACGTGTAGCAACCCAGCAAGTGTCCCAACACTAATAATCAGTGGATGGTGAATTAACACAACAGTGTTTAAAAACAACAGGCGACGTCTCATTTTGACAAGGTAATAACTGTTTCTGCAAATTAATAATAGTATTTATATCTTCATGTCATTTTAGAGAAAGTTTGCAAGTACGCAAGAGAAAAACTCCGTTCTAACAGTCGAATCACCTTGAATTTTTTTAGTTAAAATTATAATGATATCGGTGCTTTTGTTAAGGGATATATTCGGGAGCGAAATAGGCCAACATCCCAGACGCAAGTTCAGCGCGTGGGTAAATCTCTGCCACAATGTGTTCAGTCGGTCTCACGAGTGTGGCACTCATGCTAAAGTTCTGGCTTTGGACTATCGAGAGAATGAAACTTTATGCTGGTTTTGGACACAATGTGAGGCATATTTCTTTTCCAAGCAATACAAACACGACAGAAGTTACCATGAGCATAGGTCACACTCATTGTTGCACAGCTACAAGTGAGAGGTGTACCATCGATGTGGCACTGACACTACACAAGGAATGTGGCAACATTTCAGCTGCTATTCATCTACAGCCAACTACTAACTTTCGATCTTGTATAGCTGTAGTGGCACAGAAACGCTATAGTTTACAGTAAACAGGTGCTTCAACGTGTCAATAAATCTTCCCAAGGACTCTTCAACTGGTATCAATCTTGAGTTAGTCGTTTGTGTCACTGTTTTTGGATCCCTGACTCTTCTCTTTCTGGCTACTGCTTTAATGACTAAGTGCGGATTGCTTCTGATTTCTTTACTTCTTGCAATCTCCTGATGGCGTTCGATCAGACGACTTAGATCAAACGAACCCTCCATGTAATATTCCACTAATATCAGGTGGAAAAGAACTGAATTAGGCCATGAATCTGGAAACAATCACTTACCTCCTGATTTGGGTGGAAGTCAGGAGACGAATTTTACAATGCCTGAGGGTGATGCCGTTGAACAGAACAGACCTCCCGCTTTAGAAGCGACGCCACTAGTTGTTGAATATGGAAGAAAAAAACGGTACAGTAGTGGATTCAGTGATAGTGGATCTACAGAACGTAATTATAGAGGCACTTACCACATTATTGGTTCTACTGAATACAAGGAATCAAAATCTGCAGCTCTTGCTGATGCTGTCAATCCAAACACTACCTGTGCAGGCAGAGGTAGTGCTACATCTCAACCTGACTATGTTCCCTCGCAGTATGAATTGAGAGGACAGTTGATCTCTCCATCTCCTGAATCTAGCCAATGTAGCGATGCGTACGTAACTGGAACCGACTCCATAGTAATCATGCGTCTTATAAAATGTCAAAACATTGTGCCTTACTGTCGAGCACTTGATAATAGCGATTTCTTTGGCATTGCCCAGATGCAAAATGTTTGCAATTGTAAATATAATTATGCACATAGATATGTCAACACAATAAGACAACTTAGTTTATGCTATTGGTTTCACAGTAAAAAGCGTAGATTAAAGCCATGCATTATAGAATAGTCTAAGCTGATTGCTTAAATATGATCCGTCGTTGGTCTGTTAGTCTCATGCTGATAAATGGTCACGTAACTTACTGTTTGGAGGTTGTGGCAACAGATTAGGTCGATATTATAGGCCATGGAACCACAGGTCTATGGCCCCTTAATGAGCAGCCGTTGGTCACTGTATATAAAATCTTGAATACGAGAGCTATAAAAGTGGAAGGAAACGAGGAGCTCCAATAGACGACAGTGCAACTTGCGCGCTAGACGTCGTGGGTACACGAGGCTACACTGCCCGCGCATTTACATTTGCCCTCCCAACCTGGATGCCACTCTTACGCCACTGGATATATAATGACCTGATATTGAGCAACACGTAGGCGGACAACATAAAAATAGTCTTTAGTTGAAACCCTTGAAATACATTCTAGTGTCCATTACGCGTATACGAGAGACATGCAAGTAGTACCTTCAACAGAAAGATTCAAATTGCAATGCATAAAGTAGTCTTCCAGGTTATTTATCAGTGTTGCCGGCCCTCTGTTGATGCCAAGATTGTGGCCCCAAAGCGGTCTCTTGTGCCACTTGACTCCCACGCCAGGCCTGGTGCCACAATTTTGAAGCCTGTTTCTACTATTGGCACCATCACCATGGTAATGGCATTCCTGGCCTATTAAGTAAATTCTGATATTAAATCTATTAGTAGTGTGCAGAGCAGATAAGCACTGTGACAAACAAAGGATTTCACTAAGGATCACATAGATACAGTACTGACTCTCTTGCAATGGCGTAGACATATCTGTAGCGAAAATGCCTGTCAAGGATCGAGCAGTATATACGTGCGACAACGCGGCAAGAGTTGACGAGTCACGTGTCTGAGTAGGCACAACAATCTGCGTACCCGAAAGTGCTGATTTCGCAAAAAAAGCAATATTCTACGGGACCTCAACACAAGTGTTTTACTATTTATTAGACAAAACTTTTAACAAGGTAAATGGTCATAGATTTCAAAAGTGTGGGCTAATTAATACTACCGACCTGTACTTCGTAAATTTGAAACAAGCCTTATTGACAGGGCTGACAAAATTTGGTAGATACGTCGGTGGATATCTAGAGGAACATGTATTACGACCAAACCCTGCCCGCACGTAGGCCGGAGTACACGACGCCAGTAGCTTCCAGTACTTACCACAATGCTGTCCTCAGTACATAAGACTGGATCACTGACATGTGTTATCAGAACGTCGGAATCGGATGAACTGCATACGAGGTCATTAAATTCGAACAGATGGGGTGTTCATGAGTATTTCCTACATGGACGGTAATAGAACTCGCCTCTGAACAATAGGAACACGTACGTCGTCGTCACAACTACTGTGTGTTCCCCATAAGTGTGATCTTTGAAAATCATCAATATCTCCTCTGTTTTGGGACTTCCGCGATGATCTCGGTATCGTTAGAAACCACTAGGTCTGGCATTTTTGTTTATCAAATTATCTAAGCCTTACCTAGAAACAGAACGGAAGGATAATACTTTTGCATATCAAAGACAAGGAGTAGAGCAATGGTTAATATCCAATTATCTTGTAAGACCAAAGGATCAGCAACTGGAACCATTTAAGATAATTGGTGTAACTTGGTCCAACTGGAGCAGCTCCTAGTGCTCTAATGAGCACGCCTGTTGTGATCTCTACTTCATTACTCACTTTCGAGTTCACACTTACGGGGAACAGACAGTAGACATGCTCTGCTGGTTCGGTAAAATTTATGTGACTACGGCATCCGGGGTTCGGTAAAATTCGCGTGACTAACACGTTCAGGGAATCCGCATCAGGGAAACCCACTTCATTCCGTTCTGTTCCGCTCTTTCCATGGACAACAAACCGGTACCTCAGTTCAGGTTGAATGTAGAGGATGACGCATCGTCAACAGGTAACATTTAGTAGTCTTATGGCATATGCCTAAGTTGCTCAGTCAGATGGGATGCAAACAACCATAGAAGATGATCTGATACAGGAACTGTAGTAAGTGAAAAACTATTGCGAAATGTATGGTAGCGTTCTTGTTCTATGTCATATCTAACTTTGCCAGAGCATTCCCACTCCCACTCCTAACTCATGCCGCCACGACAATGCTTACATAGGAATGTTAGCACCGCTGTAACGATAAACCGCCGTTGTCGCTTGCCGCCTTTGGTAACGAAAAATTCACGCTAACGCAGCACCACTCTAGTTGATGGGCCTTCGGAATGACCCCCATGGGAATTACGTACGCCTTGGCCGCATCGCTCACGGGAAACTCGACCCGAGCTGCTGCGCATTGCTCCTGTAAGTACGCGTCGATGACTACCGTTGCTGTCTGTTGTTTTCATGCTTCTGAGCGACCTTCCGTTGCGACTCTGCCGTAATCGTAGTCTATTATGAATCGTTGAGATAGGCCACTCACGTCGTCCTTGACGAAACCGTGTACAGATGGCGCGCTAGAGCTCGCCTTCAAGCACTTATTAACAGCGGAGACGAGAACACCGCGTTTTGTTGCGGGGCGTTGCTGCCGGTTGGCAACACTGTAGGGCTGGTAAATCCTCTTTCCATCCAGCACCTCGTGACCGCGTTTGCAGCGCAGGTAGCGGTGTTGGTAGGTGCATTCCGGAAAACCGCTATAGTTGTAGTTCCGGCAGGTGATTTTTTGTTGTTACATGACTTGTTTCTTTTTTGGTGCTATTCTAATCTACCCGACAGCGATCTCTGTTCTGGCTTAAATCTGCGTGGCGCAGTGATAGGCGTAGCTTCATTCGGTTAAAGCGCACATGAACCGGAGGCCATCATCCGTCTCTATGCAATGGACGCACAGCGCTTTCGGAGTCCATCACCTGGATCGTTGCTTAAGACAGGCGCGTGCAGCTGTCTGTATGACAGGCTGCTATTGGACGCCGCCAGCTGCCTGAAGCGAGCATCGTAAAACAACCATCCGGTACTGCTGTAGCACGAGTGAGCCTCGCGCGCCACTAAACGTAGGTCAACCATTAATTCCAGTGCCTGTGCTGGATGGTTTGTGTAGTAGTATCCACACGTAGGTTGTAAAACATTGAATTCACGTGGGCATTTACCGCAAGCGGCGCCGGTTTGCTGGCTCCAACTTAGCTTGCATACGTCTCAGTAACTCTAAGTTGCCTAGCACAGGCTCAGAAAAATCCACATATTCCTGTGCATAAATGGTGCGGAGTAATCGCACCAGAACGGGAATAATTCCTTCTCACATTATGCAGGATTCTTTAAGCTGTCCCGTTTGTAGGCCGAAGCATCCCTTTCAGAATGGACCCCAGCATTGGCACGGTTGACGTTTGAAGAACACTTACACCTTGCACGACGAACACTACCGGAGGTAATCCCAAGTGCCGCCTCTGTAACGGCGCCAAGAAATTATGTGACTGATTGCTTACGAAGTTGTCTGCATCTGCTAAGCGTGAGTGTGCGTTAATTGGCTTCGCTGACCGCTCAGTAAGAGTGCATGTACTCATGCACTATGTGATTGCTGCGCTTTTTCCTATTTGTGCAAAGCAGCTGACGTGTTGCTGGGGCCTGCCGATATGCTACTAGGAACCGCTGAAGGTGCATGTGCACGCATGTTATAATGGCTGAGCCGCATCCCTATTACTTGGTACTGGCACTTGTTGCAGCTACGCCTCTCAGAACGCCGATGTCTTTGGACAAGCTAGGGTCTCACGATGTCGGTTGCACGCGCTGCGCCAATCCACGCTCGACCGACGCGCACACGTCCTATGTCCCCATCGACGCCGATATTGCGTTCTTTGGCGAAACCACTTGATAACTGTGCGCATACTCGTCCGCCGGACCTAATTAGTTAAGTATATACCGACTCGTAGGGACAGAGTCGACTCAATTGGGAGACTTCGGAATCAGGCACTATGTCGCGGTAGTTTATTATATGACTAGCACTGTCGTACCTGAGACAGATGGAGAATAACGGCGAAGCGGCTTTTTTGCAGAAGTCAAGCTTGCTAGTGGAGGATACGCAGTCTTCTGGCAAACCTCTCATGTCTTCCTCCACCTCTTTACTTCCTGGGAGAATGAATTAGCTTCTATGAAATCAGAAGCATAGCACTTGTCTTAGTGCCAACTCCCTGCAAGATGTTAGGCACTCCAGATGGGCTGGGACGAGCAACAATGCTGGAATGGGAGCCACAAATATCTCAGAGATGCAATGCATGCGCAAACTCTGCAATCAGATGATCTAGAAACGGTATGAATACAGGTCAACGCCAGTATTCTGCAGTGTTGTTACTCTCCACGTTTAACCTGAGCGTCTACCTCGAGGAGTTGACAGCTGAGATATAGTAACCACTTCTGCTGCAGCTCGTTTCTCCGCAAGAATCTTTCACTTAACCAACTCCTTGATAACCTTTAAGGATTTCCTTTTATTCTGCCTGCAATTGATGCTCAGAGCCTTGGTGTAGGCCACGAAGTTTAGGTTGGTGTAGAAAGCAGCAATGAAGTTCGGGGACGTGGTACTTTTCTGCAGCCCATTGGCTTGGAGTGCCAGGACTTGGAGGCATTAGGAAAGAAGAATCTCGTACAAATCGACTAAAACCTTCAAACGTAGTGTGTGTCTCGTATGCCCACCTGGAGTCAGATAAAAGCTTTGAAGTTATCTTGCTCAACTTGTGCATCATCTTTCTGGCGCTTTTCAGCATTAACATCTTGGATGGATGCCGCCAAGGCTCTTTGGGGCTTTGGTAAGAACTGGAATAACAAAACAAATGATTTCAAGTCACTGACCGTAGTATGCACAACGTATAGAGGGACTGACTTGGATAACACAACGGTTTAGCTGATGGCGTCCTTAGTGAAAGTATTTTGCTAGGAGTGCTGCTTCTCGGAAATGTGCCTGGCAACCATTAAACTGCCTGGAGATATTGCCTGTAAAATCATATCCCTAGGCTCTGCAAAGTTTGGGATCCAGCCAGGGTCTGCAACGTCTCCAGCAATGCCTGGCACAAATCTTTGCTTTTTATTCTCTCACAGACTACAAACTTGATTAGTTTCTCCACTGGCAAACCATGTTTTACATAGCGAATGGCAACACCAAGCTGCTCCCACCCAGACACATCCGTCACCTCATGCTAAGACTACAAAGTAAATGCTGTTTCTAACCTCCTCCAAAATTTATTCTCTAATGGCATCACTCATGTGTAGCATCTGGCATTATTGTAAGAGTATCCAAGCGACGCTAGTATTCGCAGAAACAGTGACACGTGTATGACATATTAGCTATACTGTAAGTAGCGTGCATTAACTCCCAAGGTACAGTACATCTCCCCATCAAAGATCAGAACATCTCCAACCAAATTAGGTTAAAACGAAAAACAACACATCGAACCCTCTTTCTCTTAAAGACTGAAACAAAACCAAGTCTCTCTATCCACTCTAATATCGTAGTCAAACATAATCACTTTGCCATTGTGGTCGTACTACTTGTCCGGATCTGGTCACGGTCACTCCAGTATTGATGCATCTTCGTCTCTGGTTGATGAAGCTTCTGTTAGAATTTCGGCTTGGTTGGTGTCATCAGTATCTGACACCACGGCTCTTCAACAAGTGACCAAAGAACTTTACTTGATTATCTTAAAATGTAAATTTGGAAGGTTTCAGTTTCACGCCTTGTGTCTTTCATCGAGCCAATAGTTTGTGCAAACGCACGTCATGTTCTTGTGTTGATTCCCCTAAAAGAAATTCGTCTAACATGTCGCGCCAGACTGACCAGCCAAGATATTTTGCATTACGCGATGAAATACTTGTGGCACACAAGTAATCCCAAACGGTAATCGAGTAGGTTGTAAAATATTTTGTACCTTGTAGCTGAGGGAACGTGTAGTTAGCCAAATGGAACTTCTCTCGTTCAACAGACCTGTTCAGTTTCGTTAGGTTTGCCAAAATTCTCATATTGCCATCCTAGTTGGGCACGGGAACCATAGGAGTAAACCATTCTGTTGGTTCTGTCACTTCCTCGATCACATTGGACTCCTTCGTTCGTTGCAATTTTGCTTTCACAATTGGCTGAAGAGTAATTGGAACCCTTTTGGGAGCTGCTGCTGCAATGGGGTCACGTCATTGGTATAGGCGTACTTCTGTAGTAGTAAGTCTAGATCATGCAAAGGCTGTCATTGATCTAGATCATGCAATGGCTGTCATTTGGTATTTTAGATGAAATTACAAAATCACTGAGTTGCTGGTATATTAGGTTCTTTATTTCAACAATAATATACATACATATGCGATACATGTACACTGTATATATGCATTGTACATGTATCTTGTCAGACGTGTAGTGTCTGTCACACCTTCAGTTGTATACTGAACTGTATCGCTATGTATAAACTCATATGTGGTAGGAGTATCAAACGATTGCTGTGATGCAAGCTTAATTTTCTGCGTATTTTGTCAATAAAACAGATTTGAAGCTTTAACATTTAGAAAAGGGTTTATCCTAGATTACTAAATTGCCTCTGACAACGTCCTGGTACATACTGAAAGGCGCCTTTAATAACAAGCAAAGTAACTAGCTTTTGCAAATCTTCCTCATCACTTCACTTAGAGTGTAGTCTTTGAGAGTACATGCGTACTAACAGACGTATATACTTTGTTAACAACTTCAATGACACTCTTTAGACTACAAGACACTTGTAAGTGTCGTATCAGCCAGATTTGGCCCTAAATGGGAGGGCAGACGATATGTTATGAGCACTTGAACCATGGAGATTAACGAAGCTGTCTCAAATCACTCTGTAGGCCATCCTTTGAGTCAAAATAGCTTGATTTTGTGAAAGAAAATTAAGAGCCTCAATGCTATACTTTCTTTCTCCCATGAGATTGAAAGTATAACAAAATACCTTCCATAAACTAACAGCGCGATCTCCATCTCCCTCTCTGACGGCATCTTGGAAAGCTTGAATAGTCAAGCCCATTGACAAAAGACTGGATTCATAGTCAAGGTCACTATCTGGCTGTTGGAAAGTGCCGTGCGCATCTTCACTTGCCTGTATTGTCTGAAGAAATGCTGAATCTTTATGGCTTTTACGATGACGACGTTTTAAGCCACTCTATTGCAACAATGTGTTTTGAGACATCCAGGGTAGCCATAGGAGAAAGACTGTTGATTTGCGCATGGAGTAGCGCTAGTACTACCATTCATTCCGTGACAATTGAAAGGCATGTCTGTCACCAGAGCCCTGCACTGCTTATTGATGTAGCTTGCATTTCTGTGTCCTGCTGATCATGTGCCGCTGTTTAATGAATGCATGTTTCCGAGACAAATTATACAAAGCACAACTATATAAACCCAAATTTGTGTTGAACTTATGATTACATTATATACCATAGGAGGCATTTTAATGTGACCTAGTGCTGCTGTGCAATGACATGCGCCCGTGTCACTATGTTGGGGAACTCTTGAGAAGAATTAAATTTTCTTTCACTTTTGCTTTGACATGTCGTCTTCGAATATAGTTTCCCAGTTGATGCAAAGTTTCAGTATCAGACTCGTAATCTGCTAGATAAAATAGCATCCAAGCTACTTGCACATACATACGTTATGGTCTCAATAATCTGACAACATGCAAGAATGGAAAAAAATTAGTGACATCGGCGGCGACTAACAAGACGTCTTTCGGTAGTGTGGTTATGTCGACAATTTGTGTGAAGTTTTTTGAGTCGCGGATATGAGTCTGATTTCTGAACAATTGGTTGTAGGTTATGGTCGATGACTTTACTTAGTCTTGTTGTTGTACTGCTGTGTCCGGCGATGATCTTCTATAACAGGTACACATATACCAGACCACCAAACCAGTCCTGTTATTTAGCTGAAGTGCTTTTGCACTTCGCGTCCTTTCGGCAGTTCGTTGATCACCACCAAACAGTAGTTGCTCAGCGATTCCTTTCTGGTCCATTGTTGTTGGCACGTACTGAGTAAAGTGACCCAAGATGTTCCAGTATATCATCGTTGTGTTGCTCGTTCTTAAACAGCAGTCTTAGTGATAAGCAAAAAGGTCATATACAATGGTATAAACCCCCACAGCAAAATGTACAGTTGAATCAGCATACTATCTGAGATTTCTGCTTCATGTACTTAGAGTTGGTATGTGGAATGTGGTCCGGAAACAACTTTGGAAACGGCTTGATTATCTAACATTGCAGCACAGTACTCTTCCCAAGTGAACAGCCAAATCTTATCGAAGCATTCGGTTCGAACTCTTTACGTGACAAAAGGTATGCAGTGTTTGGAGGTTTGTGAATGGATGGCAAAATAGTTGTGTCATTAGCCAAGTGGTAACTTGGAAATCGAAAAAAGGTAGCATAGGCGTGAAAACAGTGCTTCTGTTGATTCTGATGTGTCTCAGTCATGTAACAAACTTTGGTTCGAAAGTCAAGGTTGTCACTGACAATCTTGAAACGTCACGGACAATCAAGACTGTTGCCTGCAAAAAAATGCGTAACATTACATGATTAAAGATTCTTACCTTGGTTGAAGCACCAATTCTAAATTTTACATTGTTCATCTCGTATGCAATAGTCATAGTTTTGAATCAGTCTATCAATGACTGCCAGAGTTGTGTCTTGGAAAGGCACATTCGTAAATGATTCAATCGGTCAAATGTCTGTACATAGAAAATCTATCAGCATATGACTATTAGTTGTTATTAGCAGTCGCTATTAATTGGTACCTACCATTCTGTTTGCATGACCTTTGTACAGAACTATATTGTTGATGGCTGCTGATGTTGCAAAGTGATCACTTCGTTGTTTCAGTAGACAGAAGGCTGCAAAGCTTATTTATAGCTGCTGACCTTTCACTCTTGTCTGCATTTCTACTTGCATGATTTAGTATAGTGCCCATGCAAGGCATCATAATTGGATTTCTCTTGAGTAGTTCAGTAGTTATATCTTGAGATGAAAAATGAACATGCAAATAATGCTTTTGCATCTTTACCATTAATATGCATTAGGCTGTCAAATCTTGACATTAACGATGGATGAGCAAACAAATTTAATCGAGCAGCTTTCTACTGATCGATCTCGTAAAGAGACATGGCAGATGCAGCAAACCTTGTGTAATATCCGTATTCCACCTTTTTGGTAAACCCTCAGCGATGTGGTATCACTTTTGTTACTGTCCTATCTTTGTTTATTACAACTTCTACCATTCCTTTTTGCTACTTCCGCGATCTTCACTTCGATGAACAGAAAGATTGAATGAGTTATACGGTTTGTAGGGGTAATTTAATTTGCAGAATTATTGCTTTGGTTGTGAGCTGTATAGATGTCCAAGGAACCAGAAACATAACACAAAGGAAGCTGTTGCTGATGCTGGTGGGTTTAACCTTAATGTAGTCTAATGTTGTTACTTGTCATAGAGATAATCAGATGCAAAAGACAGACTTTGAGTACAGTCTTTTCGTCTTGAGTGTTTGCAACTGTAATGGAGGTTCTTGCTTTCTTCCTCGCTTGACTTGAATGTTAGAAGATATAGCATTCTGGTGAGTTATATGCTGCATCTCCTTCTATACTTCCTAAATTTTCTTGTTACTCAAAGTAGTAGTTATTGCAAGCACCAGCTAGCTCATAGCAAGACAAACAAATGAAATCTGTAATTCCTTGAAAGTATTCAAATGATTCGAATAAAACAAGCAAATCGAAATCAAACTTAATGACCGACGCACAAGCAAACAATCAAAGAAAGCACATGCAATTATATGATAACTGTTAATAATCTACCCAATCCTCAATTGATGACTTTCTTGGCTCAAGTATATTTCCTCTAACACGTACAAGTAGTTCAACAATATCTTTACAAAGCAAATGATTGTCCTCACCATACGCCTGTTCGACTCCTTCTACTTGCCGTTCACGAATAATTGTGTCACCAGATTATGGCTGTTGGAGTGGACTGAGTACCGGTATGAGACGCATTACTGCAAAACAAAGCTAATAATCACAACATTAACTTTTCTACTCAAATGTCAACCTTCTGATCTCTGAGTGCTGTTGCTGCGCTGCTTGTTAACATTGGTGATTAGAAGAGCTTCAAATAGAGCACGCTGGGCACGTGTGTAGCATCATGCAGTATTTAAGAGACATTTTGACCATAAAATCAAAGTTGGAAACAGAAAAATTCAACTGTGAGAAGTGCAGGAAAAGGGAAATGGAGAAATTCTGACTCAAGAGTTGTCGGGATGATTTTAATGGAGACCAACTGCATGAATGATATTATGTCGACAGGTTCACAGAAAACTTTTACAAGAATGAAGTGGCCATTCAGCCATGTATGATAATTGCTCATATTAAGGGTCAAAAGATATGGAAATACATTCCAACGAGTTCGGGACATCAAAACTACTAGTAGTTTAATTATACAGTGATTCCCCCATTATCAACCCCCCCCCCAAAAGCCCGTCAAAGTTGATCGTAAATTGGAGGTGGTCTTTCCCAGAAGTGCACATAACCTCTCAATAGGTGCATGTGACCGTCCAGAGGTGTACGCGTGACATGCTTACTACCAGAGCTGCCAACTGAGTTTGAGACTTCAGCATTTGTGACTCTTCCCGCCTACCCGCATTTGGCAAGAAATCTTCCGTATATCATTGCTGGGTGTGCCTGATGGGCGTGAATGATTAGTGTGCCAGTTCTGCGTAACCGTGCGTGTATAACGTAGTGTAGACCTGATATCAATGTATGTATAGACGTTTTGCGTGTGCCAAGGTTTCCTATCTCCATTCTGTTCTTTTTATATTTTTAATCAACCGGATATATCTAGAAGGATTTGGGTCTGGGAAACTTTTTAGTTGTCATGCATATCATAGATTTGCTCAGGTCTCTAAGCAGAGCGTGTTGGAGGGATCTACAAGCATTCCCGCAGCAGTTACAGGTCAGCTTCGGCGGCTATAAGGTTCGCATGATGACGGCAACCCTTTTTGTATTATATACTTTTACAGACGACAGAAACACAGTTATTAACGTCCACGCGGTTTCGGGTATTTACTCTTTCGCACGCGTTTACGGGTAGTGGTATCGTACGGGCAGTTTTTTAGGCTTTTTGAAACGTACTTATCATTAATAATTGATAAATTAGTTAAATCTTCCATTGTGGCCCTACTAAGAAAGTTCACGCGATCGCGCGATATCGCCGCAATATTCTCGCGAGATTTACCCTAGTCACGCGCGAGCACATCATTTGCATATTAGAGACCTCGTGCGGAGATCTTGCAACCTGTCGCTTGACTAGGTCGTTCGCGGGATTGGGCGTAGCTGCGTCGATCGCAGGATTCTCGCACGATAAGGGCGGAGCTGCAACAGTCGCATGTCCTCGCGAGATAGCCGGAGCTACATCTGAACATGCGCAGTTGGTACTGCAAATAGACGCCGTAGGTGTTGTGTGACTTCAAGTTTCTTCATGAAAGACTAGCTACGAGGGTTTCATTAGCTGTTGTGTCTGAGAGTTTCAACTACTGCCAGCTGGATTTGTAGCTCCCGGTGACTCGACTTTGGTATGTGGTTTGGATAGTCTCTGAATCCCGTGTTAATGGAAGACATTCTGGTCTTAGCCCCACGGCTTACTGGGATACGTTTGAGCAAGGAAGTCTACGTGACAACAATGTATTAAGTTAACTAAAGGCTCCTATTGCCAACGTATCAAATCGTAGCAGAAGCTGCAGTCTACATCATTTGGCCTGGGCAAGTTGGGACGGCCGTTCTTGAGTGTACCTTGCCGCAAGTGGAGACTTCTTCATGGCTGAAGAAATCTGTAGTAAGGTATTTGGCCATTTTGTAAGGACCAGGTTTCGTCTTTACTTCATTGACTCTTTTGACTGTTGGAGCTTTATAGATTTGAAGAAACGAATACTTCCTGCAAAATTTATATATGGTACATCTCTAGCAGCATCTAGAAATTGCCAGCTGTAGATTATGTGCAATGCAATGAATGGTTGTAACCCCAGCCACCGGTCGCTCAATCCTTGCAGCTAGGCCATTGTGCACACCACGCATGGCGTTGCAGCCGTCTGCTTCCAGTTCTGCAATCTTCGATCAGTCAAAGTATCTTCCAAAACTTTCATATATGATGCAGCATCTTCACCGAGCAAACTTTCAACTGCAAAAAACTCGGTTACGGGTTTTGTTCTCTCGTCTGAGCAGTAACATGTAAAAGATGACGTTTTCGTGTTGTGAACTGTCCGTAGATGCATCTAGCATAATGGAGAACTGGAAAGGCTTGTTGTTGATTCTGTCAAGTTGAAGTTGTCTTTGACTCTGAGATATGCATCGTATGAACTCACGACAGCCTCCATGAAAAAGACACACATTCATTATCAAATTTCTTTTGAAAGATAGACGTCGTGCAATGGTCTTCAATACTTCCAAACGGTGTGGTGACCACAAGCCAAGAGATTTTCACACAAGAGGGTGGAAAATACTTTTCGTTGATGTGACATTGGCTTCATGACGTTGCTCATTTTCTCTTTCTCCAGCTGCAGCTGCATTTCCCGCACTGTTTATCCTAGTCGGTTGCAGACTCACACGATTGTAAACAGTCGAAACACTAACATTCCCTGTTGGCCATGGACAACAACAGTAGGTTTTGTCACACTCTGATGCAGTGCGGTAAGAAAGATATGCCAGCCAGGACGACGACCGTCACCAGAAGAAAACCTTTCACCGCCATTTGGCTAGCCTCGTAGACGTGCCTTCATTTTCGGTGGTCCTTACGCTGAACGGGACAGTATCACGGAATGTTGAGGCCTAGCCTAGTCTTTATGTCACGTGAGAAACTAGAGCGACGTCCCTGTTATCGGACACCATCAATCATCGGACAGCCGTGCAAGTAAACGAAGTAAGATTGAGCTTTCTTAAAGCCCACAGTAAGAAGGATTAGTAAAGACTGTGATTCCAGACGCGGGACTTCGAAAGGCTTGAAACGGTTATGCTAGGACGGTAAACGTGATCCCTCTCTGCGACTCTGTTCATCGGACACCACCATCATTCACCGGACACTACCTCCCCCCATGAAAACGCAAAGGCAATTCTGCAACTTCGCACCTGAGATAGGTTTATAGGTGACTAGCTAACACAACAACACTATCACTGTCTCCGTTTGCTACTCTCCAGGAGAGATAGCGCACATCGAGTCGAGGTAACGCCCCTTTCGTCGGACAGTCGTTTTTGTCTTTACAGCAGCAGTCTGCAGGTAATAATGTCATGAGAGAGTGTAGGAAGGAAATATTGTACGGCCCCCAATTCGTTTGACCTTTATTTGACTCAGCAAAGGTTATTAACGGAAACTGCTGAATGTTCTCTGCTGACAAGCTCACTCTGTTGGCATCTACTAGCCCTCTGATACTGTCTAGTCTTTCCAGAGTAAGAATTCGAACTCCTGAGTGTCTTGCAGCACAACTGCACAGTCTTGATGCACCGGATGTAGCAGACGAATCACGTCATCCATGTTCGAGCTTTGCGGTGAGCACATTCCCAACTCGCACAGGAACAGCCCGTGCTTTCCATTCAAGGTCTCTAAACAGTGTCCGCGATAACGGCCGGACATCGGACATTGTCCGGCCAATATCAAGGTTTGTCCGACTAAAACGCTGATTGCCCGGACAAAGTGTCCGGGCAAATCTGAAGCTCGCTTGCCTAGGAAAGATTTACCTGACTTTCTTGCTCAACAGGTCAACCGAACTCGCCGTCGAAGGAATCGATGACACGTGACGATCCTATGGTGCACATGCGCGTATGCGATACATCAACGAACTTGCGCAAACAGGTGCACAGAACGCGAGGCTGCACAGTAGCGCTCGTGACAGCTGACAGTTTTCGCTTTCAGCATGACTGCTTTATTCACCTTCCCCGAATTGGACGTTTCAAACTATCCTGTAGATGACGTGGCCATGAAACTCTACGCTGATGAGGCACCCCGTGACTTCGTTTCTCTTGACGTGTACGGCGATGGTAACTGTCTCTTCAGAGCAGCAAGCCTGGTAGCCACGGGATGAACAAAATCATGGCCAATTTCGCAAGCTCGTCATGAAGGAGTTGCGAGACAACGCGGAGTATTACGTCGATCTTTTCTTTCCTCAAGCGGAGAACCAACAAGCTACGGAAGTGTCCATTTCCATTCTCTCGCAGACACTTTGTGATGCTCCTAGCCGCATTTTCTCAGAATGTTTGGCGTCTAACATGGAACTGCGCGATGCCTATATTGCTGCAGTACGACATGCGGCCACAGTTGGTGAGAAATCGCGCGTTTGGTCTGGAATGCTGGAAATGGCAGCCTTGGCTAGCGTGCTCAAACGCTCTGTTCACTCCATTTATCCAAGACAGTTCATGCAATGGAGCAATATTCTCGCATTAGTAGAACTCTTGTTTTGTCTTTCCATGTCCAATGGCCGAGTAGAGCGTACATTCTCTCAAATGAAGTTAATAAAGACAGACCGAAGATGTAACCTTGGTGAAGCTAGTCTTGACAGTCTTCTTCGGATAGAGATGGAAGGGCCAGAGTTCCTGGCATGGGATAGCTCTCGCGCAGTGCAGCTGTGGTGGACAGATGCATGCCGTAGACAAGTACAGGATACAAGAGAAGCACCAAACAGCAGCGTTCAAGAGTCTGGTGATGAGGAACTCGCCGCTGCCTCTGATCTTGATGACTGGGAGTCCTTGCTGCTGTAGAGGTCTAGTATCGTTGGAGTCAATAGTAAGCATGAACTGAACTGACACTTCCGATGACAGCAGACTGTATTTTGGCTGCTTTACTAAATATGTAGTTCTTTGGCTTAGTACGTACTGTTGCAAAAATTGAAATCAATTTCACGTGACCATCAACAGCATTGTCCGGCCATGTGTAGTTTCTTATCGCGGACACTGCTAAATTGTTACTTGGCTCTGAGTATGACGTGTGCAGGTGTTTCTATCTCAGTTTGATATCTACCTTTGCCTGACCTTGCACCGTCACGAAGTGCAGCACGTCATCTTCTGGGGTAGACGAAGTCCCCTTACAGATATCAAAAACGTAGAATTGATCGATCGTTGTGCTTCTTGAAACTTGTGATAGTCAGGTGCTGTTTACGTCGGTCACTCGCATTGGCAGCTTGTGCGTCCCTCTAACAAAATAGTTTTTTTACAGTCTCTTATCCTTGTTTTAGGCAATAGTCATGCACACGCTCGCTAGTCACCGCTTTCCGCTCGCTATTATTATAGAGTAGCTACTTCATCAGGCGTGGCGCTAGCGTCTCTGTTGGGATGCTTCTCCAGAGAAGGGCTGTGTGTGGCGTGTCCGTATGTGCGCTTGTGCGCGCGTTTGTATGTATATACGGTTCACTTTAATTTAATTCTAAATGTATTCATTAGTGCTGGCGCCTATGACTGTCAGTATCACACTTACACGCGAGTCGATGGCGTCCGCTTGGTCTGCCGGTGGCGCCGTGATTTTATTTGCTGCCATCCAATGCTCTAAGCGCTCGAGGTAGACTTCGATGTCTTCTTTGGACTCGTCAAACTGCTCGATCCTGCCAATAGCGAACATCGTAGACGCCATACTATCCTTCCCGATCACCTGCGCGGGAAAATGTCAGATCCGTATTCCTCGTCGCCAATGTAGTATACCTGGACGGAAACAGGTAGAAGTAGCTCCTTTATTCCGCTAGCCGCTAACGGTAATACAGAACTCGAAACTCAACGTGTACAATGTCAGACTACTACATCTACGCATGCGCAGTTCAGATATCTAATCTACTACAATATCAACGAAAGAAGATTACTGTGACTTGTCAAGTGGGTGCTAATAAATGTTGTAATGGATACATGGATGTATTGTAAGCACGCAGAGTTTTATGTGGTCAATCGCGAAATAGAATGTAAAGCTACTAGTTTTGAAGAACTTTTCCTTGGTCTGTAGGAGGTGACCGTTTAATGCCATATTTGTTAATGTAGACTTGAAATAATTTGGAATACAGTAGGACCTCAAAGATACGAACACCTCGGGAAATTGGGTGTTCGTAATTGTGAAATGTTCATAAGTCTGAAGTTTGTAATATCGATGATTACATAACTTGTGAAAACAGGAGTACACTGTATGGCTAACAAAAAGGATAAGTACGTGAACTACAGTAACTGTGAGAGTGTAAGAACGAATTCAAGGGTTACTAAAATAACAATCCATTGTCTTTTGCTTCAAGGCAGAACCCCTTTTTTGTCCTGCAAGGTCCAGGAGCTCTCTCAAAAGCAAAAGTGCGCGTGCGCGTGGCTACATTACGTGATCAAATTTTGCAAGAGCGCGCGCTCGCGCTAGAGCATGCTGTTCGGTTGACCGGTCAGTTCGGTTGTCTGGTGTTCGTATCTTTGAGGTCCTACTGTACAAGTATCTCTAAAAAGTAAATTAGCGAATAAGATCGTTGCAGTTGAGAAAATTTCTAGACAATGGTCAGTCATTCATCGCTGTAAGAGAATTATGCAACAAAAACAGTTCAATACTATATGTTGACTAACCTAATAAATTCTCTTGAGGACTTGAGTAGTAAGTATGCACAATTTGTGCTTTCTAAAGAGCATTTTGGACTTCTGACACGTTTACAAGTTGAGCTGCATGAGCAACGGTTATCAGATCTGTGTGTTTTGGTTGTCTGTTTGTTGATTATTCCTTCGTTGGTTGACAAAGTTTCTGTCGTTTATCAGAGATTTTTGGTTAGAGCAAAATATAAATTATGAGTACCAACTTACCGACTGACAAGGAAGATAACACCAATGGAACTTCCATGCCTTTTCTAGAAGGGCTCTTATTGGTAGACTCGATAGTGATGTTACTTTGAGCATTGCTAAGCAGCATTGCTGCTTGTGAACGTAAGCTACAAGCGGCAACTAGATTCGCGTGAGCATCACTGTTCACATTCAGAACTGCCAAACGAGACATAATGGGGGAAGCCTCACTCAAAGGTTTAGAGCATCAGCAGGAACTTAAAAAAATCAAACTTGCTTACTTATTTAGTGATTTGACATTTATCATATGCAAATTTTACCATAACATCGCCAGTTTCTATTTTCCTTTTCCTGACAAAAACACCAGTTATATACATTTATAGTATATAGAGATCAGTTTTTACGATTACCGCTTTCTCGACTTTTAGAATCACGAGTACGAGCATCAACAGTCACTTGGCAAGCAGTTGTCAAGCGCACTGGAAAGACTCGTTGCCTTCGTCGTTTGCCAATGCTGCTGTTGATTCAGTTTGTACAGTGGCTTCGTTCAGTGAATAACCACATTCTGCTATTTCTGGAGCAATCCGTTGTTTTGTACTACTATAAACTATAAATAATTGCGAATTAGAGCGATATCATTTAATGCACAAAACGTAGCTATATACATAGCTGTACATAAGACACTTACTAGCACGAGAGGTGTTCCGTTCTCTCTCTGGTTGCATAGTTGGCGACGTAATGTCATTTACGGAAAACCAGCGGTTACTTGGGTCATCGCTAGAGTCGTACTCTACACGGTAGCGATACCTGTTTAGATCTGCCTCGATGACGTGACCGCGTAAAGAAGTAAGAAGGCGAAAGAATTTCTGTTTGCGTCTTCGACCAGGACGTATATCCTGAAGTCTGACGAGTACTTCATCTCCAACAAGATATTCCGTACGAATTCTCACTCCCAGTTTTCTCGCGATCATCTTCGCGGCAGCCTTGTTGGACGACTTCAATGCGGCTTTCCGAATAAGTCGACAAAATTCTATCCATGTAGCAATGCAGTGATGTACTTTCCTGCTGTCTTGTCATAACCTTGTGTGCAGTTATCTTATCAAAGATCATAATTGCCAAGTCGCGGAAAGTAGTTGGTGGACTTGTAATACTCTGTAAAATAGCCATTGCATCAGTAATCACTGCCGCATTAGGTGGAATTTGCTCAACAGGTAGTGTTCTTTTCCATACATTCCATCAATTTTGCCTTGTTTGTTTTTACCAGACTCCCGTCAACAGAAGCAAGTGACCATGGCATAGGACCGATTTCGTATCGAAGAGCGTCTTTGATGTCGAGAGCACGGTTTGTGCCACAATTAGAAGTCGTGCAAATAGGTCACGGTCTACTGGTACCATCACTTCACGTCTGGTGATTTTAATTGCTTTAGTTGTTCAAAAGAGAAGAAAACGTTTTCAACTTTAGTTTATTAATTAATTGGATCATAAAATAGCACATCTGATGATGACAGACGAGACTTCACAAATTCAAGGAGTTTAGTGTCACCGATTCGATGGGCTTCCGTGAGATCGCGTTGAACATCGTCGTCTGCTGCAACGCCAGATACGATATTATAGAGAGCAGACTCTATGGCTGTTTCGATTGTAAAACTGTAAGTCTAGCAGAAGTAGATGCCATTGTCGAACTTTTGCAAACCTTTAAAACATCAATGGATCAAGTGCGAATTGCCTTAGACTCATGTGACCGTGGATGTCTTAATGGGCACTACTATGTCAAAGTACTAGACACAAAAACCTTCGGTGACTTTGGCACTCTTCGCCGTCGAGGTCATCCTCTGGTTTGTTTCAATGACGGGAGATGTGACAGCAAAATTCGGATTTTCAGAGCAGCTTCCTCCCATTATCCAAAATTGAGAACATTTTTGCACTATTTACATAATGCAATTACAAGTCATATCAATGTTAGGGAGATAGACCAGTTTCTGGGGGCTGGTAATTTCTGTGTCCTTCTGCAAATGTGCGAAATTGAAATTTTCGAATGTCTTCTGTGCGATCTGGAATGGAGCAATTTATCAGCTACCAATACTGAACCTACTTTCAGCGAGTCACAGCTACTTGTGGCCAACCAATGCATTCATGATCAAGGATTACGAGAAACAGCTACTTGATGACCCAGACCATGTTTGCTGCAGCTGTGAATGCCTTCACCGGAGAAAATCTGTATCGAAGCTGCTCGTTTCAGATAATCTCGGCAGAATCGTGTGGCCTAAGTTGAAAGCGTTTGTATAGCAGAATAACCAAACTGAAGAGACAGATACTCTGTTTATGTGCACTTTCTGCAAGAGTCGGATTACTAACGATACAATGCCACCGCGTTGCGTTCTCAACGGCTTGCGATCAGTTACAGTACCTGCAGAATTAGCGAAATTAGATTCTCTAAGCTTGCAACTTCTTCAGCGGGCAAAGTCCTTTCAGACGGTAGTGCGCCTTGGCACATACACTGGAAAGGTGTCCGCGTCCAACGCCCTTAGAGCTTGTAGGGGTTTTATGTTTCATCTTCCTTTGCCTCTAACGAAGACCCTTGACACTCTAGACAAGGTTAAAGACAGCAACATTCTACTACCGTTAAACTCCAGTTTACCTGAACCTGAGTTGTACGTAATAGTCAATGGTAAGCCCACTAAAGCAGGAGTATTGTGGCGTACTCTAGTCTATGTTGATTCTTTAAAGCAAGCCATACAAGAACTTAAGAAGATAAATTGGCTATACAAGAATGTAGCAGTTCATTCTATAGACGAGGCAACAAGAAAAGTCATAGAAATATATCTAACAATGCTACGAACGCAATGTTGGAAAAAGCTTCCACAGATGACATTGCTGGGTTTCAGCATTATACCATCAGAAATCTGAACAGCAAGCCGAACAGTGGGTCAGACTTGGAGCAATACAAAATCTTGTATGTAACGGAACAGGGCATTGATAATCGTCTGAAACATCTTGATTTCATGTGCTTTCCAGCCCTCTTTCCCGCTGTGCCTGTTTCCAATAAAAAAATGCATGTGACGAGTTTAACAGCGCAATGATTACTAGTCTTCCTTCCGAAATCCAAACTTTGTGTCGTGTACAGACAACGTCGATGAAACTGCCGGTCTAGAAGCTAAACTTCTACTAGCTGTGGGGACGCGAGTCATTCTGCGACGCAATATGGACACAAAAGCTGGACTAGTAAATGGTGCCATAGGTACGGTCACTTCCATCTCAGCAGTCACCGTGACTGTTAAGTTTGACCACACATCTGCGCCTTACGACGTACAACAGGTTAAAAGCAAATTTACGATCATGAAAAACTTTGTATACAGAAAGCAATTTCCTCTCATTCTGGCATATGCGATTACAATTCAAAAGTGTCAGGGATTGTCGCTAGACGCTGCCATCGTAGACCTCTCAGATCAAGTCTTCCTTCCCGGAATGGCCTACGTAGCGTTGTCCAGAGTGCGATCGCTATCCGGGTTACACCTAGCTGCGTTCAGTCGCAAATCTATCATGGTCAATGTACCCAGCCTCAAAGAAATCAATAGACTCAGACAAACTTACCGAAAAGATCTCCAAATGTATCAAATTCCCAAAACCAACGGAAACATTACGCTCACTGGTACTGTAGAACAAGACGAGCCAAAACGAAAGATGCCACGTCTCGCCACTAAATTGTTTTCTGCAAATCGGAAGCGATCCCCAATGCAGCAGAAGAGCCTACACGCAAAAAAACATGCCACAGTCAATCGGAAAACCACGTTATGCAAATGAGAATGTGCCGAAACATCAGACATGATAGTCACTAGTAATACTGTTAATTTCAGACAACAACGTGTATGGCCATTCAAGTTCTACACTGTAGATACAATGGCAGCGAAAAGCATGTGCCACCTTAGGTCTGCGTTTTGTGGGAAGGAACACACTTCAACCAGGCGATCCATACGTCGTTCTAACACCACCAGACCCCTCTACAATAATACCTATCAAAGGAGATGGCAACTGCTTATTCCGTTGTTTTGCATACATTATATGTGGTTCAGAAAGTCAACACATGGCAGTACGTAAAGCTATCCTAAAACCACATGGTGCACATTGCCCATTTATTATTATTCCACCACATTCCCAACAGAATATCAAAAATTCAGCAATACATAACAGAAACCGGTATGGACAAAGAATCAACCTGGGGCACCGACATTGAAATTTTGACTCTAGCCCATTTGCTGCAAACTTGTGTGCTCCTACAACGTACAACAGCATAATTGGCAAAGAATGAGTCCTGCTACTATAGACCGGTCTAGTACTGAAGACACCACTGACATGTCAATTTACATTAATTATCGTGATATGGTTTACTTCGAAGTTGTGCGAAGCTGCATACCCAATTGTTATACTGTCTAAAAAGGTCACTTGAAAAGAGATACCGTAGCTAAACTGGGATGTGCAGCGTCTAATTACAGCCTGGAATTCGTGGCCTAGGGTGGGAGGGGGCGGGGCAGAGAGTGCAACCTCCACGTGGTCTGTCCTGGGGTTTTGAACATGAAAGTGTTCTCACATGTTCAAAATGCTAAGCACTCGGTTTACTAACTGTCATTTCCATCTTCGGGGCACATATATATACATATCCCGGATGTACGGCTGGCATTGCCGCGAGAATTGTTGTAGCCGTCAATTGCTGAAGGAACAAGAGAAGAAGAGGAGGTCGTCATCTTTTCAGACTGTGCCATTGTGGCTTGTGTCACTGTGGCTGTCTGCGTCAGTCCTTATTCTGGTGATGGGACCCCATTTGAGGAATGAACGCTTTTTTCATTAGCTTTATTGTTGGGTGGGCAACCTTCAGTTCGTCGTACTCGTATTTTTCGTATTTTGTTTGTCTGTTAGAGTATACAGGTCAACGGGAACATGGAGTTTGCCGCGTCACCACCCTACTTCCAGCGCTCTGCATGTTCTGGTTTACATTTGTATTGTTTCAACGGCTTTGGCTGTTCGTGACGACTCCACTTATTTCTTGCTGCCTCATTTGTCTTCAAGCAGGACAGTTGGTCGAGTTCCTGAAGCTTGCCGCATCTTCAACACGTACCCAGCGCTCTTCAGAATTCTTTGCTTATCTGGGTTTTTTTTTCGATCTCTCTTTCTTGGATTCAACCTTTGCTGCTAGTTAAATGCTGCTAGTTATGTAAGTGCATGTACTAGATGTCGTATTTTCATAAATATAACCTTAAGGATAACAGCCACAACATGTATAATCTAAAGACTTTAAGACCGTTAGCTACTAAACCCGAATTAACTAAGCTAATTATGGACGCGCGATTGCATGCACTGGAGTTCAGTGGGATAAAGCGGTACCACTAAGCAGAAATAGATGCTGACTCTTTTGCGTCTACTGTACAGCTGACGTCGCAGCTTGACAACACAGGTCCCGAAGATCAAATATGGAATTATATCGAGAAGAAAATGGTTCCATGGATTAACAAATTCCAGCGAGAGGAATCAACGTTTCGACAACATTTGAAACAGGCTGTGCTTTCTTGTTTATCAGTTATCGGGACCAGAGGTATGTGGTTTTTTGAGTTATCAATTATCTGTTACTCTACACTAATTAGTGTAAGGTATATCGGTTTGATATCTACGCAAATAGAAAGTCGGGTTTGCGTTTTTGTTTCATTTCATTTGTATATTTTGATGCAGTTCGTTCACTTTCAGCGTATTGGTTATAGGTGCTGCAGATTCTCAGACCTGACGTCACTTTCAAAGACAAGAATGGAATCCGGCACGAAGGTATCGCAGTTTCGTTTTCTAACGTCTGTCGTCTCATGGCAGAAAGAAACATCGCTCTCCACGACCCAAGTTTCTGGCAAGAATCTGTTGCCTCGGTCAAGCAGTACGGCAGCAGGTCTCAAGTACCTGCTGGATACTGCAAGTAGTGATACAAAAATAAGGACGCCTTGTTACGGAGACTGCAACACAAGGAGAGTTTGCTGCTACGTTTTTATATACAGAATCATTTACAGAAGACATCATCAGAAACTTGAGAAGAGGTTCACTTTGCTGCGCTTACTCATCACTGCACGTAGATAATGTCGCATATTTGCATGCAGCTGCGAACATGATGGAAAGAAAATTAGTCAGAAAATCTAGTCGTCTACCTTCTTCCAAATGTGCTATTTAGAATATCTTTCTCTACATGTTTTCCTTAAATTTTAATCCTACATAAGAAGACACAATTGACTCAGATAGAGGAAGTACCACAACATAAACGGATTTAGAAGGTTGGTGTCAACACAAGCATTTAGGCAAAAGTTGGCGTGCCTAAATACACCTTTGTCTGAATTGGCGATTTCATTGAGTTTAATGACGATTTCGCTGAAAAAGTAGTTTTGTTTGTGATTTTCGATTTTCATTTTAAGCATATTAAGGTCATTGTTTGAATAATTAATCTTTCTTATTACATTAATTAAATAATTTGCAGACTCTCCAGCACTTCTTGAAAATGTTACAGAAGACGTAGTATACAAACTATGTCTACGGTACAAGTGTCATCAATTTATGTCTTGAGAATGTAGAAATTAAAACAACAAAGTTTTACGTAACTTTGCTTACATTCTCACCTTCACCTGACAGTCTCAATTTTTAACGCCAACTTCAAAAGTTTTCGATGTTTTCCAAACATCTTACTGCGCCCTGTGTCAATTAATTAATTGCAGTATGGTACTTGTCATCGTTAAGAGCTCAAATATAGAGCGTGATCTGTAGCGGCACCGTGACCATTGTTGCTACTTCCGTGCAAACAATACCCAGCCGTTGACCAAAAGTATGCTTGTGTTACGAGTTGCCCGTAGCAGCAGGGCAGTGCATGACCTCTTGTCTCTTACATTTTCACATGACCTTGTGAACTTTCGTGAACTTTGTGACTTCTCTAAATACCGTATTCGACTACGCCCATGATATAGCGTATATATTAGAGCAACTGCATTACAACCCTTCAGTGCAGTTCTGGCAGTAACTACTGAGTTTTCAACATTGTATACAGCTAGTGTTGATCACGTCACAGCTCTAGATATGTCTCAATCTGAAGACTCGAGAGATGTCGATGATTTGACGAGAGAAATCGTCAGTAATCCACACTTTCGTACTGTAGTCGAAGAATCTGTGTCAAGACGCATAGGAACACCACGAGAGCAATCTTCTTCACGCCGATCGCGAGATGATGAGAGACAGCAAAGAGCTGGACGGTTTGAAAGTGCACATCAACAACTTTCACAACTTTTTCGAAGAGACAGCAGATCAAGAAGGGTTGTTACCTCTAGATCTACTCGACCATCAGACCACGTGAATCACCCGTCTCAAAGCTTCCGTGCACCGTCTCGTCAAAGAAGAAGTCGACCCTTTGCTGCCGCCAAGTCTTCATCGTCATGCAACATTACAAAAGAAATAGTTCTACTGCCAGATCCGTTATGGGAGACTACACTTCGGCATTCAGAAAATGTCAGTCTAGTAGAAGACGGGTTTGTTTTGAATGCATTTCCGATGGACAAGACGTGGGCTGCAGAAATCTCTACAAGGCTCTAGAATGCGCTTTTCGTGACCGGCTAGAGCTAACCGAGGAAGGTAGCACTGACTCAGAAGGACCTTGCAGGTATCTAAGTAGATTGCCTTTCTAGTAGTAAGTAGATTCCAGCTAGTAATCAATTAATACATATCAGTACGTCAATCTGACCTAATTGTTTGAAATAGCTTTGAGTTTGTGATGTCGGTTGGAAACAAGTTGGTCGGTCCTCGCTTATTGCCTTCACAAGTCATGGATGTAGTGACTTTGCATCAAGTGTACAACCAAAAGGTTGTCTATTTGAGGCCATCTAAAAGATTACTAAGAAACAATCAGACATCCGCAGCAACGTTTCACGACATAAACATGAGCATTCACTTTATTTCTGCATGCAGCATGTGATTTTTGTTAATTGAAATTGTTCTAATTATATAGGAAGTTATAGTGGTGAAAGAAGAGCCGGGTGAAAAGCGCAGTAAAATGTCGTCTGGTGCACTTTCTGCCTCAGCAAGATCAGCAGCAGCAAGCTCGACATCTCTGATGACCAGACGTTCGCCAGACGAAATGCGTACGGTGACAATAACAGCAAGATCAGCTGCATGTACTGATGCGCCATTTAGCCTACAACTTCAGAGAACCGCTAATTCATACAGGTGAGAAACCACGTGGTTATACATTCTGTTCTATATTTGGTCTTTTATGATCTCCATATTTGTCTATATAGAGAGTGCATGTCTATCATGACACCGAACATTTGCGGCGATGACGACGATGAGGAGCTCAAATTTATCTGTACGATGATGATGTTGATTTGCAGGCAGCGTTAGCTGCTAGCGTTGAAGACGCCTGCAGGTAAACATGCTAGAGCCTACGCGTGCATTTATACAAACGTCCTTGAATTACATAATAGCAGTATACAGCTACTACAACCACTACAGCTACTGTCATCCAGTTTACACTGAAGAACCATCAAGAAGCAGTGTTGCCTTACATTGATGTTCTTGACCGTGACAGAGAGAATATAGACGCAATCGATGTGAGGAGACCACATCTTTGGTTGGACACTGTTCAAGCAATGACACGTCCTAAGTTTACTGGGCAGAAGTGGCTTCGTGTACACTTTCTATTCGAAGAGGCTGTAGACGACGGTGGCCCTAGACGGGAATTTTTTCGTCCCGCTTTGCAAGAATGTTGCAATTCAAACCTTTTTCTTGGCTTGCTTCATTCTCGCACTGTCTCTCTCAGTGCTCCAGCTTTACAGCAGAAGAAGTACCTTGTAGCCGGTAAGACTTGCGTACTAACACAGAGACTTCGTTTGTAACATGATTATGATTTTTCCAGGACTATTCATGGCCATGTCATTGATTCAAGGGGACTGGCTCCAAAGTTTCTTTCACCATCTACAGCCTGGTATCTGGATAATGGATTGGAAGGATTAACTCCTACTATTGAAGAGCTACCGGATTCCGATATGCGTGAAGTCTGGCAAGAGGTATGTTTCCCTCTTGACTATTCTAATTAATTAATTAATTGACGGTTTTGTGCTGTTACTGTCACAGCTTCAAGATGCCACCAGTATTGACGAAGCGAGGCAAATGTTAGAAACTCGAAAATATGACCTACGATTCGAGCTTGGGTATGGACGACAGTCATCGTCGTTTGAAGCCCATCATATCAAGCAGCTAGTGACAGGGGTCTGTCTCCAACAAATTATTTACAGTAACAAAGCGGCCCTAGATCAGCTATTAGAAGGTCTTCGCTCACACCAAGTCAACGAGCTCATAGCTGGAAATTTTCCTTTTGCGAAATCACTGTTTACCCATACTCCAACCGTCCCAGTCGATGCTACAGTTATGCGCAGCTTGTTCAAGTTCACCCCTTCACAGACAGGCACAACTGCGAGAACAAACGACGAGGAACTCTTACTTTACTGGTATCGCTTCCTGAGTGATGTAGAAGATGGCCTCGTCTCCGCAGGTGCATACATATACATAACCTAAACTTATTACGACGTAAACACAGTTGTTAAATAATTAAATCTTTTTCAATGCAATACTATACTATACTATGTGCATGCATGTGTATTGCAGGTGAGGACAACGCAGCATGTGCGCTGGACCTTCCAGCTATTCTCACGTTTGCCACAGGCTTGGATTCAGTTTTAGCGATGAGATTCCACAAAGATCTTGTACTTGCAGTCGATCATAGCGACGTGACTGGTACGTGCCCAAGGTCATCTACTTGTGACTTACGACTAGTGCTTCCTGTCGCACTCTGTGGCTCTTACGAATATTTCAGGAACAAAATGGCGTTTGCAATTTTAAATTGTCACTGATTTGGTCAGATCTAGTAGTCTATAGTTCTATAGATGAACTCAGTGTTTAGTACACGTATTGCGTTGCGTTCTGCTATTAAATGTAATTTAAATATGTTATTTAATTAGCTGTTACACAATGTATAGCTGCTATAATTAAGTGCTGGTGGGTTTTGTTAATTAATATATCTTTAAAATAGATGGATTTTGTGAACAACAATTTCTAGAGCATAAATGGCTGGTGTGAGATATAGAGCAATTCATTCATTGATTCATTTATTTGTAAGAAAATTAAGCGACAATAAAATTGTAATCGACTAACACATTCGCAGCATAGTACTTGCTCACAAGACACGTGCATGCACACACTCGCGTATATATAAGTAATCAAAGTACTGCAACTACCACTACTACACTATTATATGCACTTTAGAACACGAGAACTTGTTGGTAAAGTTCAATGAAATTACCATATATATATGCAGACCGTCGCAAAAGTATAAAGCCACTCCCTGCACGTGACTATACCGGAAATTTGAATAACCACAAAATTACGATAACAGTCTCTACGGCTATAATTGAAACAGCCCTTTACTGCAAAATTTTTACTGTAAATATGAAGAAAAAGTTCGCCCATCGGAACTGTTTTGTTATGAAATAAATCTAGAGTTTGAAGCGCGCGCTATCTTGACAGGACACCGAAACGTGACGAATTTCTCAATAGCAGAGTTTAGTAACGGCTTCTTCATATTTTATGAGAGAAACCCTAGCCAGTTTTAGCTTTACGCCACCCCAAATAATGAGTTCTTTCTTCTTTACTCTCAAAAACGCAAAAACCACTGTGACGTCACGGAATCGATTATTTGTCAGGTTTATTAACAACAACAATTATTATTATTATAAAACAGTGCTTCTTGGAACTAGACCGATCTGGTTGAGCACAACAAATAATACGTAATACATAATTAAAATATATAAATCAAATATTATTATAATAAATATATAAATAATGAAATGTATAATAAATGTATACGAGTCTATTACCGTGTTAGTTTAATACAATATGAATCGATTTGGTTTTTAGAAAAGAAAAGGAGTCAAGTTTTCAAACGCAACAGGGACTACAAAAAGAAAAATTGAGGTATTGCATTGCCTCATCTTCAAATATGAGAACAAATGCTTACCTGTATTTATCATCGAGTAATCATAGATAAATGTATGATTCCTTACAAGAAAATTTTGAATATACCAGACAAAACAAAAACATATTACACCAATTAAAACTAAACGACAAATAGGTATATTTGTTACAAATTGTCAAATTATTTTGTTTTAGCCGGAAACTATAGAAATTAGTGACGATGATGAAAAACAAACAACCACAAGGTCAGTAATTCAATACTGTTCTAGTGAAAAGTAAACTGATAGCTCTTAACTTCATACTGTCATTTTCATTGTAGGAAAATGTCATTATCCACACCTGAGTCAACAGTTCAAACAAGGCAGCTGTGCTGGCAAGACCTAATTTCAGTGACAAGCAACGTTAAGCCTGCAGAGTTCTTATCGCTATATTGCCAATTTGGCGTCTAGAAAAGTATGTTGTTTATATGACATGTGCTTGTAGCGATACATTGCTCAGAAAAAGACATAGAAAACTCTTCTTGGGAACTTGACAGCGGTGGCTATATCACAGCACTTTTGGCAGCATGTCCCGTCAAAAGTCCGGCTAATTTTGGAAGAAAAGTTTCTATGAAACAATCCATGGCTGCATCGCATCACATAGTCATGGCCGGGCGATTCAGTTCAGCAGTGATAAAGAGAATAAACAAACTTTTCAATCGCTGGTACTTCAAGAACGAGGCAGCAAAAAATACGGACGTGATGATCTGTTGGAGCTTATCGGGGTACCAAGAGACTGGAGGCTTTCAGCTAAAGCACATCATGCGGCTTGTCATATCCTTTGCAGATGGTATCTAGGAACATGGATTACGACAGAACTAAATAGCAAAGTAGAAAGATTTTTAAAAGAGTAGTAGTTTTGGTTATTGGGCATTTAGTAATGTTACAGTATATATGTATGTATGTATGTATGCATGTATGTATGTATGTATGTATATATATATATATATATATATATATATATATATATATATATATATATATATATAACAATAAATATATATATATTATATAAACCCACCTACGTGGGTTTCTAACACACGTTATTCAAAAATCATGTCAGTACAGTCTAAAGCCAGTCTATGGAATATCATTTTGGCGTTATATAGCCAGAGTTTCACCGACAGTTGTTCGTGTATGTCTCTGACTGCCTGGCTGACTGTCAAATTTCTTTTGAAAGATAGACGTCGTGCAATGGTCTTCAATACTTCCAAACGGTGTGGTGACCACAAGCCGAGATTTTCACACAAGAGGGTGGAAAATACTTTTCGTTGATGTGACATTGGCTTCATGACGTTGCTCATTTTCTCTTTCTCCAGCTGCAGCTGCATTTCCCGCACTGTAAGCTGTTTGGGTAACGTATGACGGTTGCATTGTGTTCCTGACTGTTACATCAAAATAGGTGGCACAGCCTTGTTCGAAGTCAGGGTGGGAAATATCACCCGGTCTGGCACAAGTATCAGTGTTGCAGCGTTGTTCCTTACGGCAGTTGCCATTACGGCGTGTTCTTATGTTGTTCCAGCTACATCCAAGCAAGTGGTCGCCAAATTTGTCTAAGATCTGTCCACAGGAACAGCGCTTGGAACCCAAATCTGGCGGGAAAAGTCATCAAAACGTCAGAAATCGATCGTTTAGTCGAATTTTTGAAAATCTAACAAGATGACATCAGAATAATCAGATACCTTATGATATGATTGTATATATTGCCGTAAGCATTTCATGTAAATTTTATTTCGTCAAGTTACATTGTTGCGATTTGGCGAGACATTACTAATATGCAGAAAATAGCGTCTATCGCGCTTGACCACGTGCACTTTGCGTTGCTGATTCTCGTCAACGGCAAACTTGGACAAACATTAACAAAATGTAGAAATGTGTTTGTCTTATAGTGGAAAAGTGGGAAGCAGCGGATGGAAACTGTCGGTGTTGTAGAAGAAAAGTTGTAGCGATATTCCTACTATGCAGAAAGTAGTGTCACGTGGTCACGTGCACTAACATTTTGCGCGGCTTGCGCAATATGACAGTCGTTCGCAAATAAGATAAAACTGAACGTCGCACGAGAAGGTAATGTCTAAACGTTATGCTTTACCAGCAGAAGTGACTACATACAGTCGAAACGTGAGAAATCGATCGTTTGGTCGAATTTTGAAAATCTGAGAAGATGACGTCAGAATAATCATAAAATTTGTGATATGATTTTATGTATTGTGGAAAGCAATCGATGTAAATTATTATTTGTCAAGTTGTATTATAGCGATTTGCCGAGACATTACTAGTATGCAGAAAATGGCGTCTGTCCGTGCTTGACCACGTGTACTTTGCACTGCTGATTCTCGTCAACGGAAGCCTGGACAAACATTGAACAAGTTTAGAAATGTTTGACTTACTGTGAAAAAGTGCGAAGCAACGGATGGAAGCGGTCTGTATTAGTGGAAGAGAAGTTGTAGCGATATTCCTACTATGCAGAAAGCTAGTGTCACGTGCTCACTTGTACTGAGAGTTGTCTCGAAGCTTGATTACCGGACTGATGGAAGCAACTTTGTGTTCGTTTGCAGGTAAAATAGAGCTGCTTTTAGCATAAATAAATCACTGTCTGACCGGATTTAGCACGTATTCCTAGTTACCAGAAAGATTCCTGTTTTGCAGACATTACCAGAAAAATGATGAACAGGCCCATTCTCTCTTCCATTTCAATTAATCGCTCCGTTCTACGTACTTGACTTTACCCACTCATCTTCCACACTCTTCTACATGTTACCCTCGTCTCACTTTTTGAATTGCTGCAACTTTTTCGGTACCCGTTCCTTTCGCTTTTCCTTTCCCGCCTGAGTCCCCATTGTAAGGGTCTTCTCAAAGGATAGGCGAATGCGTGCCACGCTACGTAGGCAGACGTTCGAAGACGATCTGGGTCGATGACACACACACACACACACACACACACACACACACACACACACACACACACACACACACACACACACACACACACACACACACACACACACACACACACACACACACACACACACACACACACACACACACACACACACACACACACACACACACACACACACACACACACACACACACACACACACACACACACACACACACACACACACACACACACACACACACACACACACACCTTACGTTTTTACTCACCACAACTAAAATCACTAATTCTACATTACACAATCGGCGTATATATATAGCGATCATATTCCCGTCATTCAATTAACTCCACCCAATTTTCTTTATATGGTAACCCAAAGTTAAATTGTGGCATCTCGTTAGACACGTGTTACATTATCACATGCAACTTATGCAGTACACGTTTCGGCTTTCCTTGTTGCTGGAGGTGCACATGTGGGAAAAGTGATGCATCTTCAAGCATTCCTCGAATTGCTTCCCGTAAGCTGGACAGCAGCTCTTCTGCACTGGTGGTCTTTAGATTTGAGTGTCTCGTTTCCCTGGGGCGTTTGAGACGCATTCTTGCGAGCTCTCAATGAGTGTACAGTGGCATCCTTCACTTTCATATCTCTCATCTGCACTGAAGTCGATTTATGCGCACGGCACGTGTCGATGCATTCTCTGAATGACAGGTCTTTCTTCTGTAGTAGTTGTTTATGTAGACCATCGTCTCGAATGCCAACAACAATGCAATCGCGAAAGAGGTCATTCTGCATGTCTGCAAACTGGCATGTTTTCACGAGTTCTATAAGGTACGTGAACTACTCATCAAACGTCTCGCTCTGTTGCGGAGATCTTTCGTTAGACTTATATCGTTCGTATATACGTTTGTCTCTCGCAGGCAGTATTGTTTCATCTTCTCTAGGATTTTGTCCATGTCTCGCACATGAGCGTCTTTCTCAAATTGCAGAGAGTTGTATATGCGTAGGGCATCGTGGCCTACACAAGTAGTAAACGTTGCAACGCGGTATTCCATTCTCTGAGTTCTTTCGATTCGTGAAAATCTCGTGTAAGTTCCAAAATTGAAGGAATTCTCGCCAGTTCTGTGCCAAGTTGCTTCGAACGTTTAGCGGTTTCGAAATGGGTATGCGGCTCTGCATTCTCATTGGCATTGCGACTGGTGCTGATTCTTCCGCGACTCCTGCTTCTATTTGTCCTTCTTTGTACTTTCCACTCCTGACAGAATGTAACAGGCATGCCGAGGTCTGTACACGTACACTGGATTGTGTATGGCAAAATCTATTATGTACTTGTGCATCATCTTATTATATAGGTATGGCATTACAGTAAGGCTTTACCCCTTACACAGAAGAGTTAGTAATTTTCAAGACAAACACAACACCATTAGTAAAGTAAGACATTTGGTTGCTAAACTAATTTAATTAATTAATTAATTAACCAGTAGAGTGCTTTCTGTTGATGTAGGATAGAATTAATGAAGTAGGTAGTATGCTGGTTACTGCCTTTGTAAGTTGAAACTAATTGAGTAAATAGAGAAGCACTACAGTGCTAAACCCTCAGTGGGTGTACATGCACATCACATGCTAAGACATGTCTACAGTGTATGTAAGGCAGCTGAGGATTAAGGTGCACGAACGCTCATGAATTCGACACCATTGCGCGGTGGTTACGCCTACCTTATTTACATAGCTATTACCGTCTAACCGCAATCATTTAGGCACACAGCTAAATAGGCACAGGTTGTCGTAATGAAGTGACCTCAGAGCCGCCAGAGCCAAAAAACCATTAATATGGGAAAACGTGCGCGTGCAAATGTGGATTAGGCGTCACTATTGGCTCTGACATAGCCCTGCACACCGAAATTCATGCTGTAAAAGTGCAGAAACACTGTGGAACAAGCCAAATGTTACAAGTCGGGTATCCTCGACGCTAGGCCATCTTCGCCTTACGTGCTGGCCCGGATTAACACGAGCGCGTTTACTGGACGCCTAGTTGTTGGTGAGAAAACATAGCCTCGTACCAGACCCTCTCGCGCCGTCGTGCCCGGTTCCCGTATAACACGACAACGCCTGAGAGGGTCTGGGATCATACCGCCTACGTTTATGCTATTAAATGATCAAACTAGCTCGTGTGTCACCAAGCCTCAGGCTACTAATACAATTAGTCTAATAGTTATTCTCATGTGTCACACGGAATGTCTTGCAACAGACTTGACCTTCCATTCGTACTTTACTTGCTTCCTTTCAGTGTTGGTATCCTGTCTCTAAGCAAGCTCTACGCATTTGCCAACCTCTCTGGGAAAGAGGACTTCCTCTCCAAGAGACTTTACAGCGGAAGTTAACACCGTGTCTGACAGCACGCTCTGCCAGGCTCCAAATATTCCCAAATCGTACTCGAGCTTCCCGATTTGTATTGTTCTTGTAGCCTAGCACAGTAATAGAGCGGCGCCTAGTGCATCCCTAGTCCAAGCTACCTAGACTGCTGATCGAATCACATTGGACCTCACAGCTTGAGATAACGTAAATCGAACTCAGGATCGAGCTTCCTCTGTGAATGAATCTCTTTCCATGCGGCAAGGTGGGTCTCTTCTCGTACAGCTGTACAGAAACAAAATGTAAACAGTGAATGTATGCAATCGGATATCACAGCTAGCATAACTTTGATGGAAGGATAGCTTCATAATTAACTAAGAGCATGAGAGTGTTGACATTGGTGACGTGGAGTGACACTAGGTGAAGAAAGTAGGCGGTATGATCCCAGACCCTCTCCGGCGTTGTCGTGTTATACGGAAACCGGGCACGACGGAGCGAGAGGGTCTGGTACGAGGCTAAGAAAACATGCACATTACAGACTAGACGTTGTTTAACTACCTGCTTAACCCTTATCTAGAGCAAAGACTAAACACAATGTACATGCAGAACAGACGCCCGATGATCGAACTCTCGCAACACTGCCAAACAAAGAAAGGTGGAGCCTTATGATAACATCACGTTTGTGTATTGTTCGGTAATGACACCACTTCTCGTCTATTGGTTGGAATAGCTTCATTTGCATCTGCACTCAGCGAGTATGAATACGGTCGTGCAGTCGGTCCCACGTCAGACGACTACTATATCCTTAGCCCAAATATCCGGGACTCGTGTAATAAATAGAGAAGTACATTACAGTGCTAAACTCTTGGCCAGTGTATGTAATCACATATCTCGTCACGTGATAATGTTTTGCATACTGAGGGTTTTAGCCCAACCCACTCGTCTCGGCTATGGTCCAATGCATTCATTTAGTTAAACAAAAATTCAAAGCGTGCATGCTCGTCTCCAGAATTGCGTACTTACTTGTCAGTTGCTTCGTCCGACCAACAGACGTGCTGTCATGGACAATGCACGTGTCTTTTCGCAAATTCCCGTGGAGCGCCAAGTTTCTGTTGAAGACAACACTAGTAATTTTTGCAAAAACACCGCTATCATTCAGTCACGCCTACCAAACATTCAAGCTGTCAGACTGCAGAATCACTATGCAGAAGCACTGTGGAACAAGCAAAATGTTACAAGTTAGGTACCGCTACACGTACCGCATGGCGCCTGAATCCAGCACCTTCGCTCTCTAGGCGCCTGGTGGTTGGTGGGAAACATGCACGTGTAAATGTAGACTAAGCGTTGTTTCTATGTGCTAAACCCGTAAAGTAAACGACTATACACCGTGTACAGGACGGGCGCCCGATGGCCAAATTCTCTTGCAGCACAGTTAATAAAAGCTGACAAGAACTCTCGCGCGAGCGTCAGCAAAGACGCTGGCGTTGTAAAATTTACACGGCATTGCGTTTGACGACCGTCCATCGCACAAAGAAGACACTGCGACAGTAGTCTGGCGCTGCAAAGTAACCACGCGTGTACTCGCGACAGACATGACGACGACGTTTTGCTTTTTTTGCTGTTGCGCCGTAGTCTCGAGCGTTTTCTTTCATCCTTAGATCTGAGCGAACGTCAGCGTCACACTGTAAACGTGTCAGCGGCCGCGACGATAGCTCGACGCTCGCACGACGCTGGAATAGAGAAAAAATTTTATCGAGCGTCCTAGCCAGAAGTGACCCAGTGTCCAATGACATCACGTGCTCATTTTCAACCAATCGAAGAAACTAGACGTATGGGTATTTAATTCATTCACATGGCATCGACAGAGGTTTTCATGAGTTTGGGCGTGGTTTTCCCTGCGTTTGGCAAATCCAGTCAATAAGAACTACAAGGACCTAAGAATGAAATAAAACGCTTGAGACGACACAGCAGCAAAAAAATGCCAACCGTCGTCGTCCGTGTCTGTCGCGAATACATTGCACACACGTAGTTACTTTGCAGCGTCAGACCACTGTCGCAGTGTCTTATTTGTGCGATGGACGCTCGTCAGACGCAATACTGTGTATCGTGCTGTGAACTGGGCTTACCGGGCACAGAAAACAAGCGCGAGAAAGTCTGGAGACGAGGCTAACGTTTACGATTTGCTTTTGCTAGAAAACACCCCGAAGAATAGAATTTAAGCTAATTAATCCGTATACATACTAGACTCAGATGAGTAATTGGTAGCTTAGTGCGCGGTGGTATTTGTATTTTATAACTACCGAGGTTATGCAGAATAATTTTTAGGTTAATACCATTATTTATTTATTGATATTAATGGTGAACCCCATCTTGGAGCTCTGAATCCGCGCCTGATTAAACGTTCGTTGCATTCTCTTAGCTAGAACCCGATTCAATGTTATGAATGGAAATGTGATAATGGTTATCGATGTATTCTAAAAAATTATTTACGTCATGCTACTGCTGTTGCAATTATAACAGACCTTTTCAAACGTGAAAGTTCACTGGCAGGCCCGTAGAAATCAAAAGTGGTCCGGTCTAAAGTTCGCTCTAACAAGCGGTATTTCAGCTGGCCCCGGGAGCTGCAAAATGACCTGATAGTTTTAGACTACATGAATCTAGCCGAAAATTGCATAACGTGGAGTTTGCATGAATGTGATCAATAACGCGTAAGTTGTTTTCTACTAGATAGATTACTTATTTGAAACGGAAGTAGATAACATATGCCTGTGGTGAAGTTTACTCTAGACAAAAGTGGTCCGGCTCCTACAGTATTCGTTGTTCCAATCTGTGCCGTATATTTTAGTGGTGTAATTTGCAATTTCTAGGATCAAAGTCTATGCTAGCAGCATAATTTTAAGAGACGTTCCCCCAGAAGGCCCCCTGTAGCTAATCCACTAACGTCTTTGAAGCGGGTTTCATCGGCAAAAATCGTTTCGGAAGATGACGACAGTTTCACTTTCGACCTTTTGCATTCGGAGTTCGCGAGCCAAATTGGGTGGAGATCTCGCTCTCCGTCTTGGAAGGTCTCTCCTACACACAGATACACACATACACAGAAAGACAGACAGACAAACAGACAGACAGACAGATAGACAAACAGACAGACAGACAGACAAACAGACAGACAGACAGATTATTTTATTGTTACTGATCCTCTACTTGTACACATCCTAAACTTCTATGATAAACCAGTCCTTTACAGCGAAATACTTTAGAACATTAGTGGACTTGGATCTGTACATTAATTAAAGTCAAAAAGCTTGTCCGTGACAAACAGACAAACAAACAGACAGACAGACAGACAGACAGACAGAAAGACAGACAGACAGACAGACAGGTTATTTTATTGTTACAGATGCTCTACTTGTACACATCCTAAACTTTTTTAATGAACCAGTCCTTCACAGCGAAATACTTTAAAACATTAGTGGACTTGGATCTATACATTAAAGTCAAAAGCTTGTCCGTGTCATTCTTTGTTTCTAAAACTCTTGACAACTTTTTGAGGATTACTTTTGCGTTGCATCTTTGAAGAATCAAAGAGAACAGGTTTCCTACAAAAAGTTTTGAATTGTTCTGCACTACGAAAGGGGTCTTCCTCAATACGGCTGCACTGTTTCGAGAGAGAGTGTGTAAGAAGGCATCAGCTTGCAGGCCCCATTTACCAAAGTGCTCAAACACTAGTGGTATACACTTTGATGACGTCCCTCTTGGTTGAATTTCTCCTGTATACTTATTGGTCTTCTTCTCTTCTCTTGTGCGGGCAGCAAACCCATCCTCCCTGCTAGATCGTTTTAGAATGCCTTGACTCCATGGCTGTGCCAATGATATGTCAACATCTAGATTTTGTGCTGATTCTGCATCAAAGAATGTAATGTGTGGGCGATTCTCAGTGTTGACGTATAGATTTCTTGGTTCTTTCTCATGTGGGATATATAGGTCACTCATGCATTCACTCCAACCATGGAGAACAGAGTTATGCGCCCAAACAGGACCACCTCCATACTTACAGACCAAAAGGTGGTATCCTTGGGGTATATAACTCGACCAAAATCGCAAACATTCGCCCATTCAGTAAATGGCAGAGGCAATTCCAGTCTTAGATAAGACGCAATGGAAAACTCGTTTGCTTTAAGTGCGTGCTTACCAGAAGACGGCATTACCTCTAGCCATGAACTTGCGCCTTTTCCCTATAAAGATTGTAACCTTGCTGCATCTCTATCAGAGGGGACATGGGCGAGCAGGTCATCAACTTCACTCTGGCAATCTTGGTTCACAGGCGATACTGTAACATTTGTGGGTATAAAATGAAATCTTCAACGGACTGAGTTTCCTCTGATTCATTGTCGACTGATTTTGTCAAAGGTGGTAATAACTGAAACGCTGACTTTAGAGTAGAGCCAATTGATTCTGGAACTGATTCAGACTCTTTCACATAGTTGATCAGGTCAGACATTGATGAGAAACGACTAGGCAACTTGTTCATAGTCTGAAACCATAAAGACAAGCAAGCTGCATGAAAAATTTGTCTGACCTGTGTTAGACCGAATCCTCCAAACCAGCTCTTAAGGGCTGCTTGTTTCCATGCAGTGTCACTGAAGTAACTAAAACCAATAATGCCCAAGAAGGTTCTCTTGGTCAACTCATCATGAATGATTTCAGCTTTCTTCAGATTACAAAAGAACACTTGTCTAGCCAAGTAGTTCAGCCTAGGGACATGACAGTGAGGAGAATAAGCAGAGAACTTTGCCGGTTGTTTAATTTCGCCATTTCACAACACAGTCTATCTCCAGCCTTAGCAATGTCAACACACTGGGAACGAACCAAATCCACTTTTGCAAATGGTGTTCCCAAAATGATCATGCCATCATGAGATACCGGAGTAGGAAAGTCACAGGTATGACCAGAAGGGCAATACAGCTCGCACTTTTTGTCACAGATTTTTAAATCCACTGAAGACACAGATGTTATCTAAAACATCTTGAAGACTTTGGGTCGGTCTAACTGCATAAATGTCATTCAAATACACTGGAATGGTAATACTGTTATGTCTTTCCACTACCTGACATAAGATTGGATGAATGGTCGCTGAAAAAAGGGCCGGCCCCAATGGATCTCCTTGGTGGACACCCTGACTTGATGTAAGCAATTAAACTCTCTCTTCAGTTACATAGATCAGCGTGCTAGACTCTCCATACATCCGTCTAACATGAGGGTAGATATCGGGTAAATCTTCTTCAATTTGACGCAGAAGGCGCTTTCTTGCAACTGAATTAAATGCATTTCTAACATCTGTCTTTAGAATTGACCAGTCAGGATTACTTTCAAGTAAAACCTGAATGTGATGAGTTAGCAGCTCTGCTCCCCTAGGAGTTGCGATACCATGTTGTACTGGAGAGAAGTGTGCAGAAAAACAGCAGATTTCTGTTGGCAAATAGTTCTGGCTGTGACTCGCCTAAAGACTTCACCAATTTCGATTGGTCTCACATCACAATTACTCTTGGGTAAAGCTATAAGCATTGACCCTGAAAGCAAAGGGATGATCTTGGATGGTACTTTCCCCAGAGCTATGTGGTTGCACATCATATACAATAAATCAGCTGATTTGTCATCCTCAAGAATAGCCTGAATATGTTTGTATCTCCACCTGAAGGGCCACGACCAGATCCTCTTGGAGCAGACTTGATAGTGTTTTTGAAAGCAATTCTGTCCATGTGTGGTGAACTTGAGGGTGATGAAGAAGACAAATCAACTGAAATTTCATCTGATCTAATGACTCCTAATGGATGCTTGGATTTTAGCATTTCAAGTACTTAATCTTTTTCATGGGTCAATCTCTGACTTGTCAGAATTCTGGCTGCCTTGGAAATCTCTCTTGATTGAATTAGTGTATCATCAGACAAATTATTGATCTTTGATTCCTTCTTTTCAGTTGCTGTAAATTGTATCATATTCTTCCAATGAAAATTCAGAAAACGTTGATATCGAGCCTTTATCCTCTTTTGCCTACTTTGCCGCCTCGTGCGTGCGGTTGAAGCAACATCCTGGGAAACAACAGCAAGAGTTTCCACCCTGCGTCGTTGGAAGGATCTTCCTCAATCTTTCGCAAAGGGATGTTGCAGCATTCCTGAAGCAAAGATCGTAGGCACGAGGGAATCCTACGAATGGACCGTGGAGGCAAAGTGTGGAGGACATCTTTTACCAGAAGACCAGCGATATATTGCAACGCCTCAATCTCAACATCAAGGTTGCTTACCAAGGATTCACCCAGGACGCTAGACGACTGACGGTTGTCCTGCGATCTGTTAGAACACGGTGCTGCGGGAGGTATTCCACTACTTACGACGTCGACGTCGACGCCATCTTCAATGCCAACGACCGAACACTTAGTTTCAGGAACTATTTGCGACACCTGGAGCACTGCTGCAATCCGTACTCACGAATAAACTTCTCAGGGACATTGGTCTTTTGGTGAAAATCACGGATGTGTGCGAGAACCCGTTTTAGGGAGTTCTCCCACCGACAACCTTGCAGCGGACAACACACGAGAGACATTCACTTGCTATTCGCTTTTTTGAAGAGCACTTGTTGATGTTACAAGGCCAAAAGAAACAACGAAAAGCTCTCGCCCGCGCACCATTGAACATCGGGAACAGACAAACAGACAGAGAGACAGACAGACAGACAGACATCTCTCCTCTAGATATAGAGATAGTGGGTCATCCGTAATTGTCAACATTTACCAAGCGTACTTACTCTTAACTAGGGGAGCGGGGTAAGAGTACTGTAAGGTGGTGTGGAGGTAACAACACGACAGCCGAGTGAGCGTAACACAAGAGTTTGTGATTTATTGTGTGTGTCTACTTTTATAGAACTCAATGAAATAGCGTGCTTTATCTAAGTAACTTGCACTGCGCAATACAAAGTATCAATACACTACATCACTATCCTCCCCATCGTTTGGTTCTAAAACGTAATCATCCAATCGTCTGGGTAGTTTGCGAATCCGTTTAGATCTTCTTAGAACAACTGGTGGTTCAGGTGAAGTGCGTTGGTTCTCTTGTTCTAGTTGCATTCCAGGCTGGTCTTCCGCACCTCCCTTCGCTTCGGATGGTGACTCTTCTCCCGAGTCAGTGCTCTCGCAACCAACCGTGTTGTCCTGATTCTCTGTCGAAGTGGGGCGCTTTACCGGTCGGCTGCTCCAGGAACGCGAACTCCTCGATGTATTTTCGGGTATAACTCGTCCTTCACGTTGTACGTATGGCTTCAGAGCATCATGGTGTAGTGTTATCTCTTTACTGCCATGAGGCAATTTTAAGACGTAGACAACATCGAATATTGGTCTAACGACAACATACGGTCCTATCCAACGCGGTGAAAGAGATCTTGATACTTTCCGTCTTCCCGTTTTATTCTTAACCCACACTAACTCACCACGTTGATACTGATGGAATACGAGCTTCGACTTGTAAGTTTTTCTTCTCTGTATTGCCATTCGTTCCGAGTTTGTTTTGACTCTGTTATAGAGCCTAGATATTCCAGAATCTCTATCCGTCGCAACTTCTAATGGGTTTTCGCTTATTCCGGCAGATCGGTGGCCTATAAATCACGTCTGCGGCCGCATGAATTATTGTTCTAGGATCTTCCTTGAAGACGACCTTGTAAGGTGTGGTGGCGATAGATTCATGAAATGTGGTATTGTGGGCAAACTGTATTTCTGGAAGGTGTTTCTGCCAATCTAATTGATTCGAGGCGACCAATTTAGACAACATTTCACCCAAGGAGCGATTTAAACGTTCAACCGAGCCATTCCCTTGTGGGTGGTATGGAGTTGACATTGCATGTTTAACGGCATACCGTGAACAAAATTCTTCAAATGCTCGACTCGTCAAACAGGTGCCGTGATCCAAATGTATACATGTGGGAATCCCGTATCTACATATCCATTCAAGCAATTTCTCACGTACCTCTTCTGTCGTTTGTCTTGAGATCGCATGCATCTCTGCAAATCGGGAGAACGCGTCCTGGATGACGAATATATATTGAGCGCCGTTATCAGTTTTCGGCTATGGACCCTTGATGTCTATTTCAATATTCTGCAATGGTTGTGTGGCCTGCTGTCGCTCTTTTAACGGTGCTCGTGCCCTTGGACATGCCGACATTCTTCTAGCGCAAACATCGCATGATTGTGTGTACTGTGCAACATCATCGCTGATTGTAGGCCACCAGAACCGCTGTAAGATTCTTTGAAGCGTTTTCTTCACTCCCAGGTGTCCTGAAAAGGGTTCATCGTGGGCAAGACGTAATATTTCTGCAACTAACGTCGACGGTACAACATTTTGCAACAGTCCAGACGGAGCGATCCTCTGGAGCACACCTTCAGGAGACCAAGTCAAATTTTCCTTCAGTATTACCTTTACCACCTTTGATTGATTTTTCATATCAACACGTGGGCCAACTTGGTCTCTACCCACAATATCGCTGATTTTCGTTAACAGTGGGTCTCTCTGTTGTGCCTTCATAAATTCTTCCATAGACCAGTCGTCTCTTATACTGGCTACTAACGTTGCAGCTTCCGGAAGTCGAAATGCGGCGCTCGGGTTAGGAGGGTTATTGTTTTGACCTATTTTCTCGGATTCGTTGAAGTTCAGGGTTTTCTCGTGTTCAAGTCGACTTAGAGCATGAGCCACAACGTTTTCTCGACTAGTTATATATTCTACAGTAAATTAATATTCTTCCAATTCCATAATCCATCTAGCACGTTTACCCCAGGGGTCTTTGGTATTGGCCAAAACTGTAATCGACGATGGTCAGTTCTCAAACAAAACTTAGTTCCTATAAGATGATGGCGAAAATGACGGACAGCCATCACAATGGCGAGAAATTCTTTGTCATATACGGAATACTTTCTTTCTGATTTGGAAAGTGTCTTGCTAAAATAGGCAACTGGTCTTATTCCTTCTGGCGTCTGCTGAGCTAATTCTGCTCCTATCCCGACCATGGAAGCATCTGTTGTAAGAACATACGTTCTATCTGGATGTGGATGACTCTGAAATCTATTAGAAATCAACATCTCTTTCAAAGTGCTGAAAGCGATTTCACATTCGTGTGACCATCGAAAGGCTTTGTCACTCTCCAAGAGGTTATACATTGGTTTAGCAATAGCTGCAAACCGCGGAATAAACCTTCGATACCAGCCCACCATACCCAAAAACATTCCAACCTCTTTGACGTTTGCAGATTTGGGAATCTTCGCGATTGCGGCTGTTTTTCCTGCGTCTGGGCCCAGTCTATCTTTGCTCACTCGTAGACCACAGAAGATAATTTCAGTCATTGCAAATTGACAATTCTTAGCATTAATTCGGAGGCCGTAATTTAACAGCGTCTTAAAAGTGTCTTCTAACCGTTTAAGATGATCATCGAACGAAACCGACAAAACACAAAGATCGTCCATATACAGTACGAGTTGTAGGGGGGTCATGTGCCCAATCACGGAAGCCATCATCCTACAGAACGTCGCTGGGGCGCCTTTCAATCCGAATGGCATTCGATTGAACTCGTAAAGGCCCGACGGGGCTCGAAAAGCCGTCTTCTCTTTGTCGTTCTCAGCAATCGGCGCTTGGTAGTATCCGTGCGCTAGATAAATGTGGCTGAAAAATTGGGCTGCCATCGATTTCACAACTTCTATTAAATTTCCAGTTGGAATCGCCGTATTCTTTGTCTTGGAGTTGAGGGCGCGATAATCTACACAGAGACGTATAGAACCGTCTTTTTTATTGGGCACACCGGTGCTGCGTAGCCCGATTCAGATGGTCGTATCACGCCTCGTCTTTGCAGTTCCTGTACTTCAACTCCGGGTCTCCATTGTGTTGGCAGGCGACGAGGTCTACATGCAATCGAATTGTCCGTTGTTAGAGGAATGGTGTTCTCAATGTGAGTTACCTGTCCCTCGTTGCCTGGGTAAGCGAACACTTTGTTATACCTTCGCAGTAACCTCTCAAGGCGATTTTTTCCGTGGAAATGGACTCTCCAAGGGTCGTTTCTGCGATAGGTTCGTACGTTATCTTACCAGTTTTTGTTGCATCGTCACGTGTTCTGCCTTCATTCATCATACCTTCAGTAAACTCGGCTAACAATTGGCCTTTATAAACGGTCACTGGGTCTTCCGTGACATTCAAAACGCGAACAGGAACATTCTTCTCTTTACCTCCTTCCGCTACAGTTGCACATCCCAGTAGACCCGATCGTTCAGTTAATTCATGCAGTACCTCTACTACACCCGTCCACGTGGTTGGAGTGTTTGAATGAATTCTTCCCCATATTGTTCGTTCTTCTCCTGGTGAAATTACCACTCTGTCTGGTGAGTAGAATTGACCAAATTTTATCAGACAAACCGAACTAGTATCTGCCGTGACAGTTTCGAATGTGGAGACCTCTTGACCATGGAAGTACAGACTTTTCGTAGCAACGTCAATTTGCACGTTGAGATGTGCCAGTATGTCCGTCCCCAAGATACCATATTCAAGTCTTCTGACTACGTAGAATGATTGTGAAATCTTACTAGGACCAATCGTTAGTGTCAACATATCCGTCATGCCCTCACAACGAAGGGCAGATCCATCCACCATTATTGGTTGCCGGACCATACGACGTCGTAACGGTAAATTATTGGTCTCCACGACGCTGTACGGTAGCAGGCTAATATCCGCTCCTGTATCGACTAAGAACGCGTAGTTTCGATCGTAAATTGTAGCCCTTACCAAAATGAGTCCGTGACTAGCGGTTGTAAAATTTGAAACACGCCCTTCTTTTGCCTGGTCTACACAATTTGTTGCTGGGCAGGGAGCTGTACAATTCATGGCGAGGTGTCCTGGCTTTAGACAACGGTGGCAATCTCGAATGCGCGGACAATTCGGTCGAATGTGTTCAAGACTTCCACAAATATAACAGAAACGTCTTCTGGAGTTACGTCTACGATCGCGACCTACGTTGTATCTTTCTGGTTGCCAAGGCTGTTGTTGACGGCTGTTCACTGATTGGGCGATATTTTTAGGCTCGTGAAATGACTGAATGTTGCCGACTTCCATAAATGACTGCGTTTCCGGTTCTGAAACATGACTTACCGGTAGATGTGATGGATAACTGCGCGATTGTTTCCCGATTCCCACCAACTGTAAGTGGTGGACCACATCTGTAAGGTCACGTAGCGATTTTGTCATGTTAGACGCATCTAGTTTTACGTACAGTTGAAAGTTGGGTGGCAAACCCTCTAGAAATGCGTCTCGTGCAAGTGTCTTTACATCATTAGACTCGGGATAAGCCAAGTCAACCAATCTAGCTATCTCATGGGCAAACGCTTCAATCGGTTCCTCACCTTCCATCCATTTACGCTGTCTTAATTCTCTCACCGCTTGCATTCGGTTGGCTCCTCCGGACATGAACTCTCTTTTTAGCGAAGCTTCAATTGTTGCATAGTCTGTCCTCTCGTCGTCTGTCAGTCGTCGATAGTTTTCAAACGCTGGTCCCACCAGTCTCGAGGCAAGAGCCAACGCTTTTTTTGGTCATATTCTTTCAAAGATGTCCACACGGAAACACGGTCAAGAAATGAGAGCAAGTTACCCGAACCATCAAACGCTTGTGGAGAGTCTTTAGACATAACACAACTTTTACTCCTGTCACCAAATGTAAGGTGGTGTGGGAGTAACAACACGACAGCCGAGTGAGCGTAACACAAGAGTGTGTGATTTATTGTGTGTGTCTACTTTTATAGAACCCAATGAAATAGCGTGCTTTATCTAAGTAACTTGCACTGCGCAATACAAAGTATCAATACACTACAGTACCAAAAGGGGAGAGCGTAGTTGTATAACTGTCGATACAGCTTTTGGTCTAGAACTACTATAGATAGGAAGTGATACTGCATTAATTCAGGATATCGCATTTACATGTACGCGTGTTGTACGTTTATGTATGTAACGATCCATCGCAAGTATGACGCTTAAAGCTCGCGCTAATTGTTCTCCGCACGTTTGAAGTGTACAGCGCGTACACGGCAGGTACGTACTCTGCGGTACAACAGACCTTTCTAAGAGACCTTGCGGTACTCATGCATAAAACGCTCACGTGCAGGTAACAACAGTTTGAGACGCTTGTGTCGCCAGCCCACCTTTAGCTGTCTCGTGAGGAAGTGCAAAGACGATGTAAGACTGCTGGCCAAAACGATGGAATGTACATATCAATCTTCGAAAGGGCTTTCAACTATTTAATTATATTGTAATATTATGGTATACTAGAAATAGCTTTACGTGACCAACATTTTGGTGATGTCTTTGTTAGGGAAACGTACTTCCCACGTGTCCCTTTGTGTTAGGCGGGTGCATGGAGCGATGGTCATTATCCAAATATCCTGGATCAGCAATTGGAACTTAAGAAAATTGGTATCACATTGTCCAACTGGAGCAGCTCTTAGTGCTCTAATAATTATAAATGAGTAAAACTGCATGGTGCGACCTAAAACACCTATAATACTCACTTTCGAGCTCACACTTACAAGGAATAGATAGCAGCTAATCTGAATACTAGCCCTAATTTAGCCAATTGCTCTTCACTTAACTTAATAATCAAATTCTCCGCCTAACCTACCAATATCTCACTAACTACTACAGAAACCTTTAGTATCTCTACTACTCCCTTGCTCTGCCTCCCAGTGAACCGCATACGTATTCAAAAATGACACGTTTTCAAGTTTGTAGTTCTTCAACTTCAAAGCTAATTTTAGCTTAGCTGATGCATCTTAATTCAGCGAAAAAGGAGACAAAGAAGAGTACAAAGGCAACGAGAAGCCGTTTTTAATACTCTTCTCTGGAGATAACGTTGTTGCGCAGCTTGTCCACCTAGATGTTTACACGTCAGGAGGAATTTCCGGCGTCGATGAATGTGGGCCAAGCAACGGTCAAACGTCTTTTGGCTTGAAGTGCTACCTGTTTGGTGAAACGAAATTTCCGTGTGACTAAAACACCTTTTCAAAGCTGTGTCAAGATCTTTTTGTACCCATGAATATATGCCATTGTGAAAGAGAATACAAAAATGAGAATTCTCTGCTAGTAATAGCAAGATCGCACACGTATACTTTAGACAAAAAGACAACTGCGTATCTAGATTTAATTTAATCGCAACATCTATTCTAGCGGTGTATGTAAGATCAGATACAGAAATTAATACTTGCAAGTTTTATCGGGTAATATGTACTAATATCAACGATGCAATTTATAATAGCTAAACATTTTTATCGATACAAGGCTAAGCAAACATTACCGTATACAGCAATCTCGCTGTTCGAATCGGCAGCTACGTTTAAACGACAACAGTGAATGTTATTACATACCATGCCCAGTCAGGTAAGGGGAGTCTCTGTTGTACATGTGGAGGACACAGATAAACTCCTTGTTGTACATGTAGTAGACACAGATATATTGCTTCCGTTGCTTGGCAAACGTTTGTTGCGATTAAATTGAATTTCGAGTTTGTGGTAAACACCACATGTCAAAATCCAGAGCCACAGTTCTCTCACATCTTTATAGGAAGAAATAAATATTATTAAAACGACGAGCAAACATGGCCATAGGAAGCTTTCAAACAGCATCAGATCAGTATGAAGATATTTGCGAAACTTCTTTGGAATTTCCGTTCTATTATTTCGAACGGAAAAAACGTATTCTTCAAAACTCGACTCAAGTAGATTGCTATCGTAAAATCTCAGCATCAGTATAATAAGGTGAATAATAACCAAGATAGCAATCCCAATCATGACAAATAGCACACGCTTTTGCACGTATTCCAATGATTCCACATAGTTCCCATTGTCAGCATAGAGCCTCGTCACAACACGTCGTCTTCTAATCTGAGAAATGCATAATGATATTCTCAAACACAAATCGCATTGACAAACTACTGGCACATGTGCAGCAGTGACTGACACTATGTGAACAGTCTAGATGTACAAAACTTCTAATATATTAAAGCAGTTCAAGATGATACGTACCTAATAAAATTGATTGAAAATGAGAACATTCCAACAGCTGAGAACATTCCAGCAGCTGAGAACATTCCAACAACCGGCACGCAATTTATGTTTGCTTTAAATTAAATTTATTCTGGATCGTGCAAGCACAACCTGCTAGTCTCGTTACAAGTCTCGTTACAAGTCTCGTCAGTTCCTCTTTTGCTCAACTATCTGGTGTCTCTACTACAACAGAGGCGTAGGAACATGAGGGGCACACATTTGCCAGGAGGCGTGACTTGGCAAAAAGGCTAAATGTATTATTAGCCTATAGTATACGCATGATATATAATATATATGCATGCTAAACAGCAAGAAATAGTAAACCAACATTAACACTATATGTTAGTTCAGTATGTCATGTCAATGTTATCAGCTTCTACGTCTGTCATATCTAAATATTAGCAGATCACAGCGGCACATGACAGGTACACGGCTAAAGTTGAATACATCTTGGCTATAGTCAAACTCAGCCAAAATAATAGAAGGGAACGTGCCACTCTGCACCCTGCTTCTTACGCCTATGTCTAGACTAGCAGCGAACCAATGCTGACCAAATAAACTGCATCGTATTTTTGTTTGAGCACGAAACAAAGGGGCTACCTCCAAAAACCGATAACAAACGTGCTATATGAGGTGTCTGGTAATTAGGTAGGAGTGAGAAACCAGAGATAACAGAAACATTACACAATACATGCAACAGCAGGTAGCAGTGAAGGTGCCAAACGTTGCAGTTCTAGAGAAATATGTTAATATTAATAAAACCAACTTTTTAATTTTCATTTTTACCCTATCAGATAAATATTTCTCCTGAAAGACTATTGCTAATTTATTAAATGACAGTTAAACTGTGCCCAAACACCGTTTTGTGTTCATTCCAACGATTATAGATTGATCAATGAGGAGCTACAGTCATTTTCGTCTGCTTTTTAATTTCTCAACAATTGAGGATTTTAAAAATTAAATTAATTCATACCAAATACAACAATTAGGGCATACTTCTACTAAAGTTATATAAATACAAAACTAGACTTTGAGGTGGCGATGCTTGTGCATAGTAAAATTACTAATGGTTTATCACCACAAAGACAAGTCATGAAAACAAACATAAAATGTTCTTACCTTTTGCTGCAATTGGTAAAATATCCAAATAAGCAAAGACATTGATATGGCAGCTATAATTTGTTGAGGTAGAATGAGCGTAAAGTAAGACCATGCCATACTAGACCCCGCACAAAATTTGCGGTCAAAGGGGCCGTGGCTGTAACCATTGTTCAAAAGAACAGTAAGGCTTAAAATCGCAGGAACTCCCCAAGCTATGATCGATTGCCAAACGTGAATCTTTCTTTCATTGACCACAAATACACTTTTCTTGCTTGGAAACGATATTATCCACCACATGTTAACGATAGCAAACATCCACCAGAAATCCAAAGAGAGCAGTGCTAATTGATAGACAGCTCCTATAAACATAGATAAAGATCAAAACGAGTTTTATAAAGAATTATCGACAGTAGTCATTTGTACCTGAAGCTTTGCAGTAAACCGTTGGATTATCTTCAGCAATAAGTAAGTTGTCATTACTGCAAAATGCACGCTTTTTGCCCAAAATCAGAGTGATCAAGTTGAGACAACCTAACCCGTACCAAACCAATCAATGACAGCTAATGATACTTTCTATCAAAGCAATATAAAACTCTACCGTAAATGGAAACAGATGTAAGCATGTACAATGGTATAATATGTGGAAAAGTTCGTCTGCAACGCATATAAATGCATGAGACAATTTAAACAAACATTAGACAAGATACCTTACAGTTTCTTTACTTTTATCCACGTCGTTGCTACGGCAAAAAAGCAGAAGAAAGAAAGACATACGTCCAAAATTTCTGAGACATCTGCCACCAGTTTCTCTGAATTGGTGTAAAATTCCCAATCAACGCAATTAATATTGCCGTTTGTGGAATTCACACTCATCACATCGTTTGTGTTATTGCCAGCAGTCTATCAAAACATAATAAATATAAAAATGTCTTGATCGTGAAAGTGAGCAAAGGCTAGGACGTTTCAGAAAAATAATGTTCACCCATGGCATTTCTAGCGCAGTCGCCCTGCTCATAAATAAACATCTTAATTCCTACGCTATTGCAGTGGACACATGCATGTCATTTCTAATATAAGGCTGTCCACCCTGACGCGCATTACAAAACCGCCCACAGTTCAAATTTGTTTGCAGTGGACACATGCATGTCATTTCTAATATAAGGCTGTCCACCCTGACGCGCATTACAAAACCGCCCACAGTTCAAATTTGTTTGCAGTGGACACATGCATGTCATTTCTAATATAAGGCTGTCCACCCTGACGCGCATTACAAAACCGCCCACAGTTCAAATTTGTTGTTGTTTATGCAAACAAGATTTGCAAAGGACTAGTCTAAACCTTTTATCTTTGCAACTACAGATTCCTATAAGTGACAAAACCAAGACACAGAAAATATTCCACTAAGTTGAAGAATGGCTCGCTCAAATATTTCTACTTACAAGAATTGCAGTTCTTCACAATTTGCTGTAGTTATCATAAAAATTAACACAATTCATTCCTGACTTATTTCTGTACTTAATCTCTACATCAGAAAAGTTATGAATTACCCAAACTAAACATATAGTATACGGCCACTTTCGTTCACTGACATAAAGTTAGATTGCCATAAACGTTTAGGCTTACTAATGCTGCCTGATGACTAGTCGAAGCTTAGATTTTGCTGGGAGCAGCAACAGACTAAAAAATAGACAACAATTATTGAAAGTTGTCCTTAGCTAATTAGAAGAGGTTCTGACTTTTTCTCCGTGTGTCAAACCTTCAGAGTCATACGGTTAGAGCTAATAATCTCCATCCTATTCTGCATCGCAAATGAAAACGCTTGCTAGCAAATGATTAGTATTTGGTAAAGATCTAATTCTATAATCGAAGCACAAACAAGTACATCTATATAAGTTATTAACTCTACCAATACGTGCTCCTTATGATACAACACAGTTTTCGATCAGTAGTAAAAGTTCAGGCTAATATTTCTTTCGCAACGTTTACAGACTTTGTAAGACTAAACGAAAATCTTGTAGTAACCATAAAGTCCAGGGTGCCCATCTGGCGGTATTACGCAGCATACAGAGCCAAGCCAAATTTTGCAGCGCCAGAGCAGCGACAAGATTGTTCGTAATACTCTGGCACGCCCATTTAGTAAGATACTAACTACTACAATGCAGAAATGGTATACAATACACGCAGGGGAAAATTGACAATTGGCGATGCTGGCAGAAAGCAATTGGAACAATTTATAGATTGCCCAGTAGTTTTCCACGTTCTGATTCACAGACTCCTACGCTTTCTTACAATCCTGTGTAGTAGTACGACTACATTCGGGGTGCTCAGCCCTCGAGTCTGCGAAAATATAGCGGATGGGGTAGGTGGTATTATTTCGACGCCACATACACTTCTATAGCGTGTAACCGATTCGGTTGCACCCACCCCGGGTACCCCTATGTTAAAGCTGCGCCCTATTTGACAGATAACATCTGTAGTACAGAATTGTGCGTAATGGCAGCTGTGACTGATGCCCTGTCCACACTAGACCAAAATGGATCGCGATCCGATCGGGATAGCGAGCGTCCAGACTGCACCAGAGCCGTATATAGAGGTCTGCTCTGCACTTTGAAAACGCTACCTCTACCTCATTTTCGATATCACGTGACTGATAACCGATGTGTACGTGTGGCTTCTGTGCTTGTAGAAAGCGTTGATACAGCGACGTAAGGTAAGCAAGAACAAAGGCGAGTGAGAAGTGTTAGATGTTTCGACTACACGCGTAGTGTATGTGGGCGTAACGGCCACTATTTCTAATTGGATTCACCCGATCGCGATCGGATCGCAATCGAAACCACCCAGCAATGTGGATTAGATTTATCGCGATCGGATCTCGATCCAGTTACGAGTGTGGACAACATTGCCGTTGGATCGCAATCCAGTTGCCAGTGTGAACAGGCCTTGAATTTGATACGATAACTATGGAGATATCTGGTCAACCGCTACCTCTACTTTTATGTACTAACCGGATGGTCGATTACGTGTATGGCTAGCCGTAAATGATTCAATGTTGTATCACCGCGAGCATCCTAGACTGTGAGCAGTTATTATATCACGGGTATACGCCCAAATTGGAAACCGCGCTTCAAGTTTTCACCATTAAAGGTATGGAGTTGAGTCCGAAGAACATTGTCGGTCCACCCAGACCTCTGAGTCCTGGTGATGTTGCTATGTGGCACTGCTGGTTGTCAATTTATGGTAAAAACATGGATCTCGGAAAGACGATCACCCAGCGAGTGGCATGCAGAGAGGTCAAAGTCAGGTTGTTCCCTAGAGGCCGTCTCGTGATATTAGATGCCCCTCTGTCGGTCTGTTCAAGCAAGCAGACCTCACCACCGACGAGAATATGATAGAGACCGAGAACATCTATATCACCGACAAATATATCGAAATGATAAAGAAATCCGTCGGGATCTACAAAGATGCCATAGGCAATGCAGATCCCGGACCGATTTAATTTCATACAGTCAGAAAACAATTGATCGAGTATTTCAACGAATTCTGGCAACTCTGGAGTCGGGAAAATGACCCAGAGGATATTAAACTCAGGACCGAGGAGGTACGTCCCGACCTTATACTAAAACGCTGGTGCCAGATCTGTTCGAGCATTGTTTCATACGTCTTACAAAAGAGACTCAGCTATACCTATTACACCAGAAGCTGAGAAATGTAAAAGAAAAACGCAAACTACATTATTACAACATCCCTAGGCCTGCAGAGGTTTATATAGAAGCGCAAATTTCTTTTACAACCACAATTTCGCAACTTGGTTATGTCGTCTGTGGTATAAGTCGGTCTTCTTCTTGTTTGGCTATCCAGGCGCGGGATTGTTGGAGCCGATTCATTCTCTTGCTGCTGGATACGTTTTTTCTAACCAACATCACTCTACCATCTTCCATATTTTGAATTCGGTAGGTGTAGGAGTGGTTGAGGTAAGCTGCCGTCTTAGAGTGGGGTGTCAGCTTCACCATCATTCGTTCGGTAAGCCTACAGTCTACATCTTGAAAGAATTGAAAAGTCACTGTTCTACGCCCTTTGGTTACTCGTTTTCGTTGACCGTCTGATTCGTTCAAGAGACCGGTACCTTTCTTCGCGATGTGCGATGCTGGGGGTATGTGTCCCATTTTCGGGATAAGTCTTTTATGACAGCTAAGCGGTATTGTGGAGTTTGCATATCTCAACTCACGTTTTGGGCTCGCAATGAAGCATTTGTCTAACAGGGCGCAACTTTCTGTGGATACTAGAGATACTATTTGTCTAATAAGGCGCAATGTTCTCTATAGACAGTAGGCGCACAATTCAGCGGCTATACAAAAGAGCTTAATTAAAATAATAGGCTCTCGATATGCTGCGAAGCACGCAATACTCGCAGACAGTCATAGAACACCTTATAAGTGAGCAACACGAGAATTGTGGTTGACAAGGAGAATGTAATACTGATCAGAGTCGTGGGTACCCTGTGGTGTGCGCGACCTGTCCAGTTACTCTACTAGTAAGTATTGATTATCATGCGCAGTAGATGCCGTAACTTGTCAATCTGTGAAATGTTAAAGAGAAATTGACTTCTATAAAGTCCAAGCGGATATCTAGAAGTACATATATACAATTCTCTGTTTGTTTATGGTAGTACAACTCTAGACTAGTTTTACATAGACTGTCTTTAGATCCTTGTTAGACTAATTATATGCTACTTAGTAACATATTTAGAGGTAATACATGATATACATGATACAGAATGGAATATAAGCAAATTATTTTAGTCGGACATCGTGCTATAGCAAAGAGGTTGACCTGCTAACCTACAGTTTAGGCATTCATTCCTATTTGATTTCACAATCCTTTCTCGTATTTATCGACATCAAAATTTAGTTCAATTTCCTTATTTGTTGCATCATCACTACTGTATTTATTTATTATCAAAATCTAGTTATAGAGTTGATGATCCCCAGATGCGTGAGTGCATAAAATAACAATTCTGTAATACTGTAAACGGTTTAGTTTTTGCATGGTGCTTTCGACAGTTGTCTGGACTTTTGGGTGGCTCATTGATTCCTGACCATTCACGCAATAACTATTATGCCTTGACCAATCATGTAGGTATGTTCGATCAAAGCAAATTGTGATTAGTCATGAACACCAAGTTAGTCGGTCAATGACGGTTATGATGACCGATGTCTGACCATTCTAGATACAAGATGATCAAAGAAGGATGATCGCCGCGACCCAAGAGTTAATGACTTCTGCATGCCGGCAAGGTTTTTACCTATTGTTGGTGGAAACCGCTTGGACTTTGGTCTCCAGATAGCCTAGAAACTAGAAAGCTGCTCTAACAAGTTCTTGAAAGCCTTCCAGAAAGAGCAGCTAGCACAGCACATACTTTCGCTATTGCTTTCTATAAAATTAGCGCTTTATAACGCTAGAATGATTTCTAGCCTGATGCTTGCAGCAATAGCTAGTTTTTTGAGTAAATAGTTTTGAATGTCTCCGCAGGGGTAGTACATGGTAGTACAGTACATGTGTATATTTTTATCTAAATAATGAAACAATATAGTCTGGAGAGACGCAGACTGCAGCTGTCACACCAGCGTAGGAAGCGAGAAATGGGCCTCCTCTCTCAGTGTAAGAATTTAAAATTTTTGTGCCAGCATACCTGCCAACGTCTGGACGTGAAACCTCGGAAATTGGAAGGCTCGAATTCCCTGGATTTAACTTACATTTGCGGGACACCACGTACCAAATGCCGCGCCTCCGCATGACGCATGCGCAAAAGGCACGGAGTCGCGGTTCTCATCGCTATTCGCTCTCACTGTAATTGTAGGTGCTGTAGAAAAACCGAAGCCGTTATAACTAAAATAACTATAATATAGAATAACTCGAAAGATTATTAGAATCAGGACTGAAGACATGTGTATGCTTCAGACTATGTAACGACTCTTTCCTTCGTCGATCTGTTCAAGAAAATCCCGAGACATGTCGTGTCCCGACCAGGACGCCGGGAAGGAGAAGCCAAATTTCGGGACAATCCAGGGAATCCCAGGACGATTGGCAGCTATGCGCCAGTAACTTCTGCAAATCTGTTTAAGGTCTGGCAAGCGAGGTAGTTTTGCGTGATGACATTCACAGTACAACCCTCTCGCTCTTGAACATCTTCTTACGCCACTGTGTCACGGTCTGTACACTGAGGCTGCTGCTCGATCTACACCCGAAGAACCAGCAACAGAACTCAATTTTCAGCCTTCAGATTCCAGTAGCACAGTATAATTACAGAATAATAACTACAGAACTAACCTACGCTCGTTTTAGTCTTAAATAGTCAGACCATTTTTGTTCCCGACTTTCTCTGCTGTTTCCATATGCCACTGCAATTTGGTACAATTAGTAGCTAGCTGGCTTAGCGCCTAGTAGGTAGACAGTTTCCTCTAAGTTTCTAGAAAATAGTGATATGTACTGGCGTGCAGTAATCAATTAATTATATCTGTTTGTTGATATTAATTAATTATATCTGTTTGTTGATATTATTTCTGTGTTGACTTGACTAGAAGTCTATTCGAAGAGTGTTCTGGGGAATCTGTTGAAAAGCAGCTAGTATATTTTAATTAACGTACGTTATCATAATAATGTGTCATAACAAAGTAAAAGCGCTGTGTTTACACCAAAAGGGTTTAGAACTGGCTTTGCTACAATACATCAGGTCAGTCTACGACAGGAATGTGGTTATCCTAACCCTCTTTGAGACTGTGAGAGTATGGTTAGAGTGGTGGTCTAGCTGGGGTTACCGTCTGTCAAAACATTCCAGTTTATGCATATTGTATATTACAGCAGTGAATAAAGAATTGCTCCACTTTGTGTTGGTGTGGCATTTTTCATTAAACAAATCGAATCCGCAGCACGACTTGCGGAATTCTGCAGCGAAAGGCGTTGTCGTATTCGCAGATTCAGACAGCTGTTACTGTTCTATTACACGCAAGTGGTCCCTACATGCACACCTGGAGATGGCAGCTGAAAACGGAAAGCGGTCGGAAAAAACTTCAATTTTTGCACGGGAATTGAGTAGCGTATTCCGCAGCGTCGAATTTCCAGACCAGAGAGCTCGCGCGTCTAGTCTGGACCAAACGATAATAAAATGATTTCAGAAGTACTTATCAAAGCGATGCTAAATGGTAGTCTAACAGCGTAGGATCGTTTTACCTAGATCAACATATCATTTGTAAATGCCATGACATCTCACGAACAAAGAAGCGACGTCTGCCGTGTTTGCGGCGATATCTTGGTGGACGGCATGAAACGACGACTCTCTGATTCTTTGGCAGGCCACTAGCTAGTCTAACCGCTTGACTGACGAGACTACCGCTCGACCAGTTGTCAAAGGTGATGGTCTAGCGACGCTGCTGTGCATGTCCTCTCACCAGCAAGCTTAAAAATATCGATGAACTGAAGCTGAAACTAAAACTAAGATGTGTGCGTGCACCAGGGTCTTTATCACTCTTTTGGCGTGCATTTAGCCACCCACGAGGGTCACGCTCGCAGCGTTAGTGCACCTAGCGCTAAACCAATCAGAAGTTACAACCGACAGTCCGGGTGTAAGGGGCCGTCCGTAATTACAGATAGTTTTCGCAGAACGAAATTATTTCGAACCTGGGTGATGGGTTGGGGGCCAGGACAAAGTGAAAAATATTGTGTCGATGCATTGATTTCTAATAGTACAGTAGTAGAGTCTATGATTAATTAAGATCAGTCTACTATTTTCTACTTTGTGGAAGCGACTCACGTATTATACTCGTCGTTAGTCATACTACTTGCTTGCGACCCTGTGCGCAACACCAGACTGCACGTGTACCACATGCGAGTATTTTGAGTAACATGTCATTGTTAGTGATAGTATGTGCATGTGCCATGGGCTGTGCCGCGGAAGTGTCATTTCTTGACGATGATCGTACGCGTGCTCGGTGAGGTTCTGCGTCTGAGTTTCGACGAGATCACGCCTGTAATATGTGTGGGTCATTGTTGAAGGCTTGCGAATTGAGGTGAAAAGTGCGGCTCGCTAACCTCCCCAAAACACCCAGGACTTAAATGTAGCAAAATCCGTGAACGAATTGTCTGTGCAGACGACGTTTTTCGGAAAGTTAGCAAAGAAGAAATCGTTCTTCGAGAAGTCTCTGTCAGCTGACTCTGGATACTACGCTGTAATTGAAGCACTGTGGACTCTAGAGCCATGTGGAGCAAACAGGCAAATCTTCTTCGAGAAATCTGCCAGTAAACGGGTTTGAAATCGCTGTACCTTTGATGGCTGTGGTGCAGTGTTTTCATCATACTATCAACTTACCCAGCATAAGCAGAAGGAGGGCCACACAATGGCCAGAGGTCGCCCAAGAAAGAAGTCAACTATTATGCTTCAGTGTGAATGTTTGCTCTGTACCGTGGATTGTACTGTGTCTACTTATGTTTCGCTAATGCATTTTACTTCCTTATTAAAAGTTCCCTTGGTTGTACTAGTGTTTATTCAAACATGATTACGCACTGAACAGCTGACGGTATCTTCCGTGGTATATTTAATAATAAAGGCAATAGCTCTGTGAGCACGGCTCATTGTGTGTAAAATAAACAATGTTTTTTATACTTTATAATATTAAAAAATAGGTGCAGTGGCCATCAATATTTCTAGCTGAAAAAGTAGGGAGTGGGAGTGGGGTCTGGTTACTTTGGACTTTGTTCTGCGAAAACTATCGGTAATTACGGACGGCCCCTAATGAGCTGATTGGCTTAGCAGACTATTTCCGAAATAATAATTTTAGTATTCGCGCGCTCTTTGGTCTGGAAGTTCGAGGCTACGTATCTCGAGTACGGTACACCATTACAATCTGTTGCAGTCTGCTAGAGTTCACACAGCTTATTAGCGCAAACCCGAGTTTTCTAATAACGTTTTGTACTTGGCCTGACTACGTACTAAGAATGTCCCACCGACTCGGCGAGAGGTCCGAGTCAACTAGTGTATGCGCAGCGTCAAGTATTTAGCTAAGTGTGTGGAGCTGCATTTGCAGCGCCAACTAGTTCAAACTTGGGCACCCCTGTAGTGGTAATTGAGAAAGAGCAGCCCTATAAACTCTAATATGATAAGACTGGTAATGATTGCTATTTTTACTAGGCATCCGGAGGAACACGCCTCAGGCGTTTGACACACCCCTAGTAATCAGTGCTCGACTTCCTCTAGAAGTAGCTAGACAGGAGAAAAGGTTTCACTTGCCTGACATCATCTAGAAATTGCAAATACTCTAGCGTTTGTCTACAGCTCGGAAGGCAAGTGATGGACGTGTATGTGTAGCTCACAAACCCGTGCACATGGTCGTAAAGTAAATTACACAGGAAGACAGCAAGCAGTCTTAGTTGCTGTTATCATAGTAATCTAAGTTCCATGCATATCCGTAATGCTGATATCCCCCAAACGAATTGGTACGTACTAAATAGCCACGAACTACACTTCTACTGTACACAGTTACAGCATGCAGACCCAGCTCCAATTACAATCTTACCCGAGGAAATGCGTAAAACAGTGTGACAGCTATAACTGTACACCACGCGAACAGCAGACTGACAGCAACGATACCGATCTCCACAACCGACCTAGCCCATTTCTGTATATTCCTTATCTGCAAGCGTTCAGAGGGCAGAGTGATGACGATTGATCTGCCATTCTTCCGTTGTCCAAAGTTAGCAAAACCATCCACAGACTGTGGTACCGGTGAGTCTTCATCTGTTCTCGAATTTGTCTTGACGTCCGCATCGCTGTCGGCAAACGATAGATTGTGTACAGCTTCAACTATGATAGCTGTAGTTGCAATGCCGTCAGTGGACTCCATACCGCTGTCAAACGGTCCTTCCATGATGACAGCAGGAAAGTACTACTACTTACATTATTCCCGGATATTCCTTATTGCATTAGGAACAACTTGTTGTTATTTGCTAGTGGTACGGTATCCGTAGGCGCCTCGCGTTGGTGAATAACACGTCCGACAGTGTTTTCAGACCGTCTACTGTACTGAAACGCCGAGTCCTAGCTAGACAATACGTATTTGTTGAAACCCTAGCTGTCATGGAAGTAAACATGCAAACTTTCTAGTAGTTTAGATTACGTATAGGACTGGTATAGGTAGTCGTCGTTTTGCGATCGTGATCAAGACAATTGAAATGTACAGTCTAGGTATGCACTCGGTTCCGTTGTAACGACAGTGCTATGGTATTTACTGACATAGAAATTGATATCAGCAAACATTGACTATCAACAGTTTTAGATGCAGCACAGTGCAGTAAAGGGTTTATTGTAGTATGGGACGTGTGAATAGTTAACTGTAGGTGGCATTCAGTTAATAAAGGTGTTTTTTGGTTGTCAAGTACACACAATCCCTTGCTACAATCTAAAAGGATGGGGCGACAGAAGTTCATGAAGCATTTTCGTCGCCGTTTGCTCACTTAAACGGATCGTTCTTAGACTTATCTGTAGTTGGACATGGAAACGATTTTTAATTAAGGTAGGTCCTATCATGAAACGTGGTTGTGGGGAGAAGAAATTTGAGATTTGTGTGTGTGTGCGCGCGCGACACACACGTACGCACGCACACACACCACCACCACCACCACACCAAGAGCTCGATGGAGAGCATTATAGGACCACGCCCCTTCCTGTTGTGCAACCCGGATCAGAAACCTCGCTACGCTCGGCAATTAATTTCTTCCTCATGACGAAGACTCACAGTGAATCCGAGACGGTGAATTAGGTGTGAATCACGATGAGAACTTGTGAGTCACTGTGTAAAATGTGTGAGTCACTGTGAAGCCACTGTGAATCGACTGCGAAAAATTGGCGGATGATTGTGAACCATGGAGAATCACTGTGAGATCTTTAGAGCGAAGTAAAGCGACGGAACCAACAGAAGACCATTTCATATGCTATGCCGAATACCCCTACTCTCCGTGGTTACTGAGTCCGGGGAATGTCATCTGCATGGCCGCTGCATGTCTCGTCTAAGCTGCCGATTTTAGCCCAGGAAAATTAAAATACAGTGGCGGGTCTAGAGGGGGTTCTGGGGGTTCCGGGGCCCTAAAATTTTGTGACGTCATCACGCGGAGATGACCGCGTACCAGCAGTGCTTGTTACTTCCTGACGTGACTCGCAGCTCACGTTTAGTTTTAGGTAACTTCACACGGAGGTGCAGTACAGATTATGAACTTTCGACGTAGGTCCATCATCGTCGGACAGTACGAGTGAGTCGTACGGTACTCCTACTCTTTCTACATTACTTTATGGTAACTTTTTTCAATCTCAGTTGTTCTCCAACATGTTTCATTTACTTCCTTGCAATGATAATGTTTCAAAGTAGTTATTTTCTATTTCATAAAAATATACTTCCACCTCTAGTGGTCACAACATTCACAATTTCATGAAACCATATATGTCTATAAAAGCTTTCATCGGAAAGAAAAGAAAAAGCTGTAACATTTGCCTGTCTAGCGAAAGACATGTATAGGCTTGCAAGATCAATTCAAATTCTCCAGTACTGTAGATTCACTAAAGTATACTTTCGTTCTATGGTATAAGTGATTAAATAGCTAATATATATCTGGAGGCGTGGCTGATTCTAACCTTTGTGACGTCACGGAACTGCCATTCGAAAATTCTGAATCCGCCCCTGAAATATGGCTAGCAGAGTTTCTGAATCATCCAGTTAGAGAGTCGTCATATAAAACTGCTTCAGAGTGCAGAAAGCGTGTGACTAGGCGAAAAGCCACTGAATTTAGCGTAAGAGACGGCTGCATGTTCTACAGAGGCGATCACCTAGTGGTGTTCTCGCAAGACGACCGAAGACGCGTTCTGCACGAATGTCACTGCAATGACACTGCAGGGCTTTTCGGCGTAAAGAAGACGGTCGACAAAGTTAGGCAGAGGTACTACTGGCCAGGACAATACAACGTACAACATCGTCAAAATGCTAGGTTGCTCGTTTTAGTCATGAGGCAGCCGAAGCAGTTGTCTCGGTAAATAATGAAAAATAAATAAAGCGTTGCAAAAAAGTTTGCTATATGTATCAGTTATTACATGACAGAAAAGATCGGGCATTCTGCACGCGGTTAGGCCCTCTTTCACCACTGTTCTCGCACTTAGCTAGCGCACGTTCACGGCACGTGAAGCACTTGCCACACATGTGACTGAGAACCCTAGAGGTTAATTAATTAATTTATATAAACTTGTCTCGGTAAAATATTAATGCTAGTTACGCCCTTGACTATGGCACGTGATGTGTGTCATAATTCCGTCGGCTGGGCTGCGTCAACTGGGCTGAGATATCATGTTTCCACAACTAATTTGCATCTCAGCCCAGCCGATGACACGCGTTAAGTGTGTCGTAATTCCGTCGGCTGGGCTGCGATATCATATTACATGAGCGTTCTCCTCCTAGCCCATGGACGTAGCACGCGTAAATTGTGTCAAATTTTCCTCGGCTGGGCTAGCCTAGTAGGTTCACTCGTTGGCTGGGCTATCCTAGCATGCTCCACTTGTCATTTGATATCTCAGCCCAGCCAACGAGGAGCGCGTCAACTGTGTCAAATATGCTGTCGGAAGTGAGATCGCCGTTGACGGTATGGGAACTGAAGGGAATGGGTTTCGATGACGCATGCGCACGATATATCAGAGGATCCAAGTTGCAGATGGACTCACGACTGCTACTCGCGACTAGATCGATTGCAAGTGCAAGTGCTCGTCACTCAAATTATGGAGGTGCTTGATAAAGCTTTCTAGCTGGCTGGTCTAGCGTGATTCTCAACTTCTGGTAAGTGGCCCTGATTGCAGACGTTGCGTTTTGTGTTGAGAAATCACAGTATGCATAGAATTTGTGGAACATTCTAATGCAATTTACTATACCTGTAGGTGGTAATTGCATGTGCTAATGGTAGTTATTTAATTAAATTATCCTCTTTGTGAACATGTTTCACAATTTTGTCATTGTTTTATGTATATGTGTACATAATAAAGCTATATATTGTAGGATGGATGGGTAAATCTATGTGCACATGTGTTGCTTTCATGACATGTTGAGTGACATGCTAATTCCCATATTAATTAAGTAATTTATGTTTTGTAAATCTTTTGTTGGTCACATTCCAAGTTTTCTAATGACGAATTGTGGGCTTGTTATTGGGACACTAAGACAATGTACCCAGTATAATACAACGAAGAAACTTTACAATGGGAACTTAATTGGCATCAAGATGTACACACAACATAATTTATTATGTTAATACTGGTTTCATTGTTTGCTATAGCTACAGTTGATAAACATTATATTGCTGAAGGTTGCTTTTACGCAGAGGCATTGAGCTTGTGACTGCACTCGAACACTAGAGATTGTTTACTTTGGAACTCAATTAACATCTGTAGAAATTCTTTGCTATTTCCAATGTCTATTGACCCTATTTTATATAAGGGTATGGTGCTAGAGGTACTGATGTAACACAATGTTAATCGGCAGTATAGTGTTATTGTTATATTCTAATAGAAATTTTTATACATGTATTTACATGTATACAATGCAGTACACCAACCCAGTTGGCTTTTGAGCATGGCAATGGCAAGCATGATGTTTTGTCTACACGTACTACGCATTATGTTATGTTGTACGGCAGTATTCTTTTTCTTATGTCTGCTTTTGTTGTGTACATTCGTCACTGGACAAGATATCTAGATCAGGGACAGTTTCCAACAGGGCTACATAGAGGCAAACTAGGAAATGAAAATGTACAGATTTAATTAAGAAAAAAAAGAAGAAAAGAAATAAACATATAATTCTAACTTTTTCTGTATAGTCTATCTGTATTTAACTTCATTAATTAATGCCACTTACAGGTGTCATTTACAATTAACACAACACCTACAAAGTTGACACTGGTAGTTTGGATCATTACAGACAATCCTGATTGAAATTGACAATTCCTGTCTTTTCTAAGGTGACACAGAATGAAATTTAGCAAACACAAATCTAAACATGCAAACGAACTCACAAACACAGACACATTTTTTTACAAAAAAACAGATTTTGAATTACAGTAGCCATGGGACAGTAGCTATGGGCAGTAGCACACTGCAGATCTGAACTATTGATTAAAGGTAGTTATTACTAATAATTTGCAATAAGCTTGACTGGGTGTTGGATAAGTCTAAATGCATTTTTGATGGTTTGTGTAAACCATCAAAACATATAGTTTAGGTTATGCATGTTGCATAGATTGAGAGCTGTGATTGTTGCCAGTGAGTCAACTGAAGCCTGAAAAATTCCAGTCCACCAGAGTTGCATCCTGTTCCAGGTCCAAATGGCGTTTGGAAGCAATAGGGAATTGACATTGTTGGCCCTCTTATTGAGACACCTAGAGGCAATAAATACATTATTGGAGCTACTGATTATTTTAGTAAATGGCCTGAAGCTCAGGCATCTTCAGGTAAAGATGCTACCTCAGTGGTCTTATTTCTCTATGATCTTTTCTGTTGCTACGGAGCAGCAGATGTTGTAGTCTCTGACCAAGGACGTGAATTTGTCAATTCAGTAGGTTTAGCGTGAAGCTGTTTCATTTAGACTACACTTTCATTGTACGTGTCACTTGTATTGCAGACACAATCCAAACTGTTTGAAGAATTTGGAATTGAACATCGCGTATCATCTGCACACCACCCTCAGACAAATGGTTTACAGGTAAAAAGAACAACAAGACATTACAGCAGTATAGTTGTTATGCTAATACATGATTGTAGTTGCAATTGATAATTTCTATATTCAGAGCTCTTCTAAAGGTTGTTGGAGAGCAGCGAGATGATTGGGACGTGAAATTGAATAGCATTTTACTTGCTGCCCGGACAACCATCCAACGGTCAACTGGTTACAATCCCTACGGTATAGTATTTGGAAGAGAAGCTACCCTTCCATACCAGGTGGCTGCTGCACCGACTGTTCCTATAGCAGATGTGAGTGATGATGTAATGCAGCATCTATCAACAATATCTACAGAATTGCACGAAAAAGTTTTTACTAACATCATGCAAGCTCAGGAACCCTTGAAGAAAGAACATAGAAGAAAGCACGATAAGGGTTCGGTCACTTACAAGAAAGGAGAGTTAGCTCTTCTAAGGAATTTCAATCGATTGAACAGAAAAGCCAACAAACTGACAGGAGACAAATGGAAGGGACGCTATGTGCTGGTAGCCATAACTGATCGCGGTCTTGCACTTCGCAGTTTCAAAAAGCAAAGGCAATTCTGCAGAAGAAATACAATGTGACACACATAAAACGCTACATTGTTTCCAAAGGTTAGCCACAGAGTCTTACTTGCCTAACTTGTACTTCACCAAACTGGCATGTAGACACAACTGTGGATGAACAACAAGCAGATGCTGAAGAAATGGAAGAGAATTCTCAGTCAGCAGGTATTTCCTCTGTTGTTTTTCACTTAGTACAGTCTTTAGGTACAGTACTACACATTATTAGACCGAGACGAGGAGGTACAATTGCAACAACAAAAGACAACTGCTGTTGTGTATCAAGAGATAAGTTCAAATATTGTTTTTGTGCCATACATTAATTAACTTTTAGCTAGGTCTATGAATGGTTCTTTGAAATGTAAGTTGGCAATGACTTTGTGCTACTTTACTAGAAGCTGCTAATGCTAAGAAAAGGAAGACAAAGACCAATAGTATCTTTGTCCCAGCCAAACGAAATAAGACTGATTTGGATGGTATAGATGGTGCCTCACTTTGTGTGCATTGGTTGATTAGTATTTGTTTGTAATATAACTGAGCTGAAGAGAACCAGTGCAACAGCAAATGGTTGTAGACAGAAACAAAAAAGTGAGTGTGCGACTTTAGATGTAATACCATTATAAACTGATTACATGATCGCAAGTGAGGCTAGCTGAAGAGTACTCCTACCTATCAATGATGTCTCTTTCGTTATTGATAGAAAAGTTGCCTTTCTCCAATCAGTGTCTGTATGATTGCAATAAGCTCTTGAATCAGAAAGTGTCCTTGTGGCAGGGCGATATTACAGCCCTTGAAATTGATTCAATTGTCAATGCAGCCAATGAAACACTTTTAGGAGGTGGAGGAAGTGAGTTGTACACACACTTTAGTTGCATGCATAATTGCCTTGGTTTATTGTTTAATAATCTGTACATGTGTTATAGTAGATGGAAGGATTCATGAAGTGGCAGGGCCTGGCCTCTCAAACGAATGCTTAAAGCTTAATGGATGTAAAACTGGCTCTGCAAAACTGACACTAGGTATCAGAAAGCTTGATTAATATATATATATATATATATATATATATATATATATATATATATATATATATATATATATATGTATGTATGTATGGATGGATGGATGGATGTATTTTACAATTTACTGTTACTAATGTAATGTTTTGACAGGCCATAAGTTACCAGCTCAGTATATGTGATGGTTTCAAATATGATCAGCAGTTTGTATGTACACGTAGTAAAACATGTTTTCTTCAAGACGTGTTGCATGCTGTGGGACCAAAAGACAGAGATAAGAGAATCTGCATAGTTGTTACAGAACATGCCTTGACCTGTATGTTAAAAGCACAAGCTAAGATCTGTGGTGAGTGTTTATCGGTGTGAATGCTGCTACTCTTGTAGTGGTAAGAGCTTTGTATTTACAGGCATTTTGCTGTATATCAACTGGAACATATGGTTAGAATTGTTGTCCGTAATCTTGAGTAAATTGGGAATGTTTACTAGATAACTTCTGTTTGGATTTAATTATGTACTATATAGTAACAGATCTGCCTTGAATGGTTCGTAGGTTATTCAAACAGAGATGCTGCCATGGTTGCACTATACACTGTAAGACGATGGCTGAATGACCCAAAGTGTGCAGAGAACGTAAGATAACTGTTGTACTACATGTATACTAACGTAGCAAATGAAGCTGTGTTTTACTGGCTTTGAAGCAAAAAGCATTCAAAAGTGTTTGTTTCCACTCTCCCTCCCTCCCTCCTCCCTCCGTCTCTCCCTCCCTCCCTCCGTCTCTCCCTCCCTCCCTCCGTCTCTCCCTCCCTCTCTCCCTCCCTCTCTCCATCTCCCTCCCTCTCTCCATCTCCCTCCCTCCCTCCCTCCCTCCCTCTCTCCTTATCTTCCTCCCTCCCTCTCTCCCTCCGTTCCTCCCTCCGTCTCTCCCTCCATCCCTCCCTCCCTCCCTCCGTCTCTCCGTCTGCCTCTCCTTCTGTCTCTCTCTCACACACACACACGCGCGCGCGCACACACACACACACACACACACACATTGTCTGTCTGTCTGTCTGTCTGTCTGTGTGTCTGTCTGTCTGTCTGTCTTCTGCCTTTCTGTCTGTCTGTCTGTCTTCTGCCTTTCTGTCTGTCTGTCTGTCTTCTGCCTTTCTGTCTGTCTGTCTGTCTGTCTGTTTGTCTTCTGCCTTTCTGTGTGTCTGTCTGTCTATCTGTGTGTCTGTCAACGTCCAGACATCATAGCATACCATGATGAAGACAGACATGTCGTTCTATTTGAGTTAATTGACTGTACCCATTGAGGAAGACTTGGTTGTTACAGCCAACGAAAGCAAGAAAGATATGAAGGAGTAAGGTTTCGCTTTATAAATGGTGGATGGTGGGAGAAAGTCGTCACAGTACAGATTGGCTCTCGTGGTATTTTAGATATTCCTAGTTTGGATAGTATAGAGAAATTTGCGTCCCCTGGCAAGTCAAGATTGTCTTTTCTTCACATCAGCTCTGTCTGTCTGTCTGTCTGTCTTTCTGTGTGCGTGCGCGCGCGCGCGTGTGTGTGTGTGTGTGTGTGTGTATGTGTCTGTCTGTGTGTACCTGCATGCATGTTTTAAAAAAATGGTCATCAGCAGGAGCACCACTCAGAGTGGTAGCCTACTTTTAGGCTAGTACCTTTTCAATATATAGTATATACAGCCGTTATTTGCAGATGGAAAGAATAATTTTCTGCGTTTTTCTGGATGTGGATAAAACAGTCTATGAAAGAGTAATGCCACAATTCTTTCTAACAGAAGAAAGCACAAGGGATTTATTGGCAAGACATTACCAGCAGGTGTAGTGGAGTAGTGTCACGTTAACTGGAAATCACATGCATGAGAGTTTTATTGAACTTGTAGAATATTGGTACTGCTAGGTATCGAAGGAAAAATAAGAAAAGCAGTGGAAAGACAATGCCAGTATCTGACCCTAATCCTGTACTCATTTCAGACGATGAGTACCCTCGACCAGGTTTTGATTAACTGCCTTTAGGACTTTGTCAGGAAGATCTAAATATTCTAGACAACACAAATGGGAGAATAGCTTGGCTAACTGACAGATTAATTCAAGCAGGCCAACAACTGATACAGAAACAATTTCCATTAGTCATTTAGAGGACTAAAAGATCCAATTTGGTCGGAAACCCTCACTTTTGATGCTCAAAGAAATGAATTTATTCAAGTTGTCAACAGCTCACACAATCACTGGATCTGTCTGTCATCCATTGGGTGTTCAGTGGGCACTATTGAGGTGTTTGACAGCCTGAGGCCATCAGACGGGTCGCTGGGAAATGATGTTAAAAGAGGTAATTGCCTCATTCTCATTCTCATTCCCTGTTTGACAGGTTAGGCACATCAGACGGCAAGCATGGTGTGACCTCATCCACGTGATGTGTACCGCCACATCGATGCTTGTCAGTCTAGCGTATACAAGAAAAGTCAGCAAAAGGGGGTTTCCACAGAAACCACAGAAACCCCTCTGGATCCGCCACTGCTTGATCCACGTGGGTAATGACGTCAACATACCAAATTGATGGCGGATTCTAAATTGCAGCTCGTTAAAATATCTTCCAATCCGCCAAAATAGATTTCCCGCCAATATTTCATCTTAGACGGTACTGTGTACAGTCTCAGTAACCTTAGACTCTCTCACAGACTGAGAAGGAAGTGACGTCACTATTTGACATAAGAAGCACTACAGTGCAAACCCTTCGCGTGCCATAATACCGTACTTGGCATAGCTCTAATTATATTATGTCGCATGATTCACGTCCACCATATTTTTAAATATACTGGATATTTATTTGATCACGTGTTACGCAGTTGTTTGTACACTAGGTCGTCCAAGCGTACATCACGTGACCAGCATGCAAAATTACGACGCTTTGTCTTCCCCAGCAAGAGCCAGAAAAACGAGAGGCTGCAACCCCCACAACCCCCCGTCTGGATTCTCTACGTATACTGGTTACGCCTACGAAGTCTAAGTTTCTGTCGTTTAGTTAATAAATTAATTAACTTCTAAACAGTTTTAGGGGCCATTGATTTGCAGTTCTAACAGTTGGAACAGTTGAAACTCGCGATCGATTTAATTCTGAAACTGTTCACTGATTCCGGCAGTTCCGTCCAAGAACTGCTAGAACTGACGGAACTGACCAGGGCGTAGCGTGCAATAGGCTACACCGGGCTATAGCCCCTCTCATCATTTGTAGGCGTGGTCATAAAATTGTGAACTGTAAATACTTGTGAGAACCAAAGCTGTACACTAGTCTAGACACCACCCTTTTGTTCCAGTCTGGATCTGCCACTGATTGTACCGTATCAGTCAGCTAGAAACCAATAAAAATGGGCGTGGTCATAAAGAGTAGGCGTGCCCATAAAGAGTGGGCGTGCCTGTAGCATTGTGCAGTTCAGTGCCCCATTTCTAGAGGTCACGATACATACGCCTCTGAACTGACAAGCCTCTTTTCTGCAAAAGTACCGGAAGTAAAATAGCCCACTAATTTGCAGACCATGATGGCTCTAACTATCGCTTCCATTTGAGGAAGACTAGCGTCCACAAAGTCAACAAGAAGCGCTGTTAGCTAACTGAATCGCTCTGTAGTACTCGACGGATCGGTAGCTGATGAAGCCGTATTCTAGGATGTTCGTGTCGACATTGCTTCGTTTAGCAGTTTCGGTTCACAAGCAGATTTTTGTTCAAATATTTAAACATTGGCTATTCTATTTCCCGAAAATTATTGACAAAGGTCGTTAAGTTTGAATTACGCATTTTGATTCGTTAATTAAATTTCTAAAAATACGGAAATAGTTTCTCGAACGCAAAACTGCATTGACAGACTACTGGGCACGCATGCAGCAATGACTGCAACTATGTGACGTACAAAACATCTAGTAGTAAATAAACAGAGCAGATTTTCAAGACGAAGTACTGCCAGAATAACTTAGAATGATTGCAACTGTCAATGAAACGCAGAGCGGCCTAGTTCTTAGACGAAATATTACGTACACGCAATTGTCTTCTCTTGCATTGGTTTCTATAGCGACGGCCTACCGGTAACTCCTCAAGTGCGAGTGTCACGTGCGTCGTAAAGCTAACAATAACAATAATCTATTCAACCAAAACGAACAAAACTACACACGCAGCAGCACTGGCCTCGTTTTCTGCTTCGCGGTTTCTAATACAACGCTTTCGGATAAAGCTAACGCACGCTTCTCTTTTACAATGTAACATGTGCCTTTCCATAAGTTCATTATAACCATGTAAATATAGGTTAAGTGTGTTAGGTGTCTTCCCAGGTGGCCCCAATGGTTGGGGTATAACGGTTCCTGAGTTGGCTTCTCCTCTTGATCCTGCTGGCCGGGTTTTGTTTCGGACTTTGTGGAGTGTTCCAGCGTGCTGTCTCGTTTCTCATAACCTTGATCAGTTGACTAGGCTTCCCCAGAGAAATCTCCTAGTGGTGTACGGTCTTCTGTTTGTTGGTCTTCTATATAGTGTTTCCGTTTGGTGTTCGATCCGACCTTTGGTGCCACTGTTAGCCCCCCTGGACCCTAGATTGGCTGACCAAGTATTTTGTTGGAAGGAAGTAGCGTCGGACGTGAGCCTGATGTCGTCAAACAATGCGTCCGCCACCAAATTTCATCTTGAACAAGAGTGCTTTCTTGCATTGTCGCTTTCCACAGGGAGGACTGTTACCAAATTTGCCGTGTCCTACTGTACTAAGTTTTTCCCTACTCCTCTGCTCATGGTAATCTCCAAATTCTGCCTCGTTGTTACGTTCTCGAACAGGGCATGATAATTGCTAGAGTATATCCAACTTGGACCGTAGCTACGCTCCATCAATATTTCACCCGTTTCAAGCCGTTGGCGACTGAGGCGTTGCCCTACAAGTAAACAGAAATCTCGTTAGTGTCGCCTACAAACTGCCCTACCCCATATCTAGTTTCTTAATTCATCCTTTCCTTAATTAAGAGTCTGGAAGGAGCGTTCTGGCAAACCCGTTAGATGCCGCGTGGTGATACAGAGTCATGTGTTCATTTTCTGTCATGAACTGTAAAGACGCCGCGCTGTATAACGGAAGCCCAGCCCTTTGTCGGTGAGAACAGTTTCAGTAATGCATGAGTGGCAAACAGTTGCCGCAGTTCCTTGTACTAAATCTGGGTCGTTCGCTATTTCTAGCCACTTTGAGTAGACAGCGATCACCAGGAGAAACACTTACTTCATAAATAATGACGGGACCATGATTTGTCTGGCCGCTTCTATGGCGAGGGCTTCTGATGTTCCTCACATGCATGTCTCACAATGTTGTGTCATTAGTTAATTTTACTGTCCATCCGTGGCCACCAGACGTAGCTCTGTCCCAACTATCGCATTCGTGAGATAGGTAGTCATCTTCGTGGAGTTCCAGCAAGATTCTTGTCGGGCGAGCGGAGAAATAGCTAAACGTGATCCTTGCCATAGTAAACAATCATACACTATCCACTCAAGTCCAACCGTCCCTGAATTCACTCACATTATCTACACTCTTTTGCTATCCCTGCCGTACACAGCTGCGCACTACGAGTATGATCTTGCTCGGTTAGTCTTCCGATTTAGGTATACTTGTGATGGACGAGGTATCTAACGCTTTCCTTGTCAACACTGCCTCTTAGGCTGCCTTCTTCTCCAGTCTGTTTCGTAAAGCAGCAACATGCAGATCGCTAATACATGCAGTGTATGTGTTCCGATTTTCTGTTCAGGAGCGGTATGTCAGTGGGTATTGGTAACCTAAGAAATAGAGCCCACCTTGTACTCGTGCGGATACCATGACAGGTGGTGCTTTTTGCCTCCTCAATCACATCTATATATATAAAGGAGAGGTGTCTGTGTGTCTGTCTGTCTGTCTGTCTGTGTGCCCGTACGTACGAGCGTCTCTCGAAGACGGCGAGTCCGATCTCGGCCGAATTTCGCTCGCGCACGCCGAATTCATTCAGGTCGAAAGTCAGACCGCGGTCGTCTTCCTGACTTCTCCCACGACGACGCCGTTTCCCGCCGATCGCGCTCGCTTCCGCTCGCGCGCGAATATCTCCGGAACGGCGCATCGTGTCTCCACCGAATTTAGACTGCCCGTTCCCGACGTCGGACGGTACGCGCCGAGCGTGTCGTCTATTGCCGGCGACGTCGGGAAAAGGAAGATATTCTTGCTGATATCCGGGTCTCGAAAAAATACGCACACAGTCGTTTGCCAGTCTGCGACCGTCAAAGAGCCGCCGTGTTTGATGCACCTGTTTCCCGAAACGCCAGCAACGTCTTCGAAGAGACGACGTTCAGCGGGACCATCGAAATGACGACAGTCGGTACGCGTCGTGACTTCGTTAGATACGGAGCTGCCGTGTTTGATGCACCTCTTCCCCGAAACGCCAGCAACGTCTTCGAACAGACGACGTTCAGCGGGACTGTCGAAATGACGAGAGTCGGCATTCGTTATATACGGGGAACGGATTATCCGGGTAAGTACTTATTGCACGTGACTTGCACGTTCCGGGATTCACGTCGAAATTATAGATGCCAGGTTCGATACACCTGTTCTCCGCAACGGGACTGTCGAAATGGCTTCAACGGGATCAATAATCCAATCAACGGGATTTTTGAAACTGGACACGTGTCGAATAGATGCCAAGTTCGATACACCTGTTCCTCGCAACGGCAGCAACGTCCAAGTCGAAATGGTTTCACCCAATCGTTAATCCAAAAATCAGCGGGCTCTAGAAACGGCAATTGTACGGGATATAACTATGAATGAGAATTGTGTCTGGCTGCTACTATTTAAACGGTAAAAGCACTTACACCACGGCTAATTAGTGACAGTAATTTACTAAACGGTTCTCTATACAAACTGTACGTGACCTGGCTACACCCCCTCTGCCTCTCCAAGCATCAAACGCATTTTTAGATACTTTCTGCTATAATCTCTACCTACAAAGGTGACCTGTTTTTCTGTCTGTCTGTCTGTCTGTCTGTCTGTCTGTCTGTCTGTCAATGGTATTATATTTTCATAAATCAGAACTATTACAGGCTAAATCAAATTAAGCAAAGCACGATACACTACATTACAATGACAACTAAAAAGCAAAAAAACTGAACACTCTGTCTGTCTCCCGGATAACATGGATGGACATCACAAAGTGCATGGCCACCATAGAAGACGCCTAGCCTGACGCGAGGTAAAGATGTGTACAATCCATGATGACAATGTTGGTAAAGAGGAGTAGACAATATGGGTAGAGGAAGACATCACAACTGTCTGTCTGTCTGTCTGTCTGTCTGTCATTAATGCTATAATCTCTATCTATAAAGGCGACCTGTCTCTTCTCCACTTCCGTGTTGTATTGGCTCTATGACAAACGTGTGTGTCAACTGCGGCACTATGAAGTGCAAAGGAGAAGCACCTGGCATGTGTTGTTCCCCGGGCGAAGCCGGGTGTTGGAGCTTGTCTCTATATATAAATGAGAGGTGTCTGTGTGTCTGTCTGTCTGTCTGTGTGTCCGTACGTACGAGCGTCTCTCGAAGACGGCGAGTCCGATCTCGGCCGAATTTCGCTCGCGCACGCCGAATTCATTCAGGTCGAAAGTCAGACCGCGGTCGTCTTCCTGACTTCTCCCACGACGACGCCGTTTCCCGCCGATCGCGCTCGCTTCCGCTCGCGCGCGAATATCTCCGGAACGGCGCATCGTGTCTCCACCGAATTTAGACTGCCCGTTCCCGACGTCGGACGGTACGCGCCGAGCGTGTCGTCTATTGCCGGTGACGTCGGGAAAAGGAAGATATTCTTGCTGATATCCGGGTCTCGAAAAAATACGCACACAGTCGTTTGCCAGTCTGCGACCGTCGAAGAGCTGCCGTGTTTGATGCACCTGTTCCCCGAAACGCCAGCAACGTCTTCGAAGAGACGACGTTCAGCGGGACCGTCGAAATGACGACAGTCGGTACGCGTCGTGACTTCGTTAGATACGGAGCTGCCGTGTTTGATGCACCTGTTCCCCGAAACGCCAGCAACGTCTTCGAACAGACGACGTTCAGCGGGACTGTCGAAATGACGAGAGTCGGCATTCGTCATATACGGTCCTCTCGGTTTCACTATGGACCAGTAAGCATTTTGAGTAAAACAGTTGCCCTGCGGCTAAAGCACCTCCAGCTGGCTGTTCTAATGCCAGGTTGTCTTTTTAATTAAGCAATTCCTGCAAAGGACCTACAGTTGTTTCTAAGTTCAAATAGAATTTTTGCGATAATCTTTTAGTAAACTTAAATAGCAACTCAGCTCACTAAAATTTTGCAGTCTGGGAGCTTCTTTGATTGATCTTTTGCTTCAGATGCGTGGAGGCTCTTCTGCAAAGTCGTCATGTAACCTAGGCTAGATGCTGTACAGACAGCCATACAAACTGGCTTTTGTACAACTTCAGTCCCAGTTCCGCTTCTTTCAAGCGTTTGAGAACTTCCTCTAAGTTTTCAAGGTGTTCCTGATAGATCCTTGCATTTATCAGTATGTCATTCAGGAACGCCATTACCTTGGGTCGGTTTTGCAACAACCCTCGCCATGACTCTTTGAAATATTGACGGTGCTGATGGCACTACAAATGCCATGCTACTGTACTAAAGCAGCCTCTTGTGCGTACGCAATGATGGTAAGATTTTGTTTACCTTCATCCTGCATGTGCTATGACCTGCTGATACGCCTGACTCAACTTTAGTTTTGCAAATTTGTTTTGCCCCTGCCAATGAGCTAAGAAAATCTTCGTTTAAGATAAAATCTATTTTATCTGTAATCATGTCTTGATTGGCCGTTATCCGGGAGTCCCCACCAATAGGTATATATAGTTTGATTTTAGCACTGGAGCCATTGATGCCTCTCACTTTCAAATTGTACTGCGTTAAGCTCGGTACACAGTATTGACACTGACGCTCAGCTGAGCGTCAACTTCAAAGATACCGCCTTGACGCAGGCGGCATCCTTTGATGTTGACGCTGCTGGAATAGGATTTATTTCTATTCCAGCGTCAGCGTCAGCGTCAACGTCGGCGTCAGTGTCCTACACTGTGAACCGGGCTTAATTGTCCCCTTTCCTTGTAGTCTATTTTCATCTTTCTTACAACGAATGTGGTACTGGTCTCGCTCTAAAGAATTTAAGCTAGATTTCTGAATCTATATGCAGTGTTGCTTTCATGCCTTCAAGGATACCCAACTCTTCCTTGAGTACCTACATCGTTTACATAATTCCCCGTGGTCCTTGTGCTTGGTTTGCTGGACTGCTGCTTTCCACTAAGACACCTCATATGTAAACTGCATGTAGTCTTTCACAAGTATACAAGTCGGTAAGACGACTATACACATCTGTTTTGTCTTGAACTTGACGCCTTTTCAACAATGTCTTGGAAAGTTTGCGTATGCTGAGCTACTTTTTGAAAGTTTAGAGAGAACCTCAGAAGCACTGGTGCTGTCAACAACTATATAACTGCCGAGATATACGTAAATATTCAAGGTCATTCTCCACCAACTTGTACGGGTGGATGCACCGAGATTCCTCCAGGCCTTAGCTGTTAAAGAACTTTCGTCTTCTTTAGACTGCATAGTAAGGCCAAACCGATCAGCACATCGACTGACGATCATAATTAGCTGAATATCATCACTTTCAAATGGGTGTGCACAAACTGCAGTCATCTGCAAACAAAAATTCGCGAGCTAAAGTTTAAAGAACCAGTGTTTTGGCTTCCGCAAGTCGTTAATCATTCAGCATGCATGAAAACTGCAGTATGCTGAAAGCCGGTGCAAGAACGCAATCTTGTTTACCACAATTATTAACTAAATTAGAACGCCAGAAAACTCAGGAGCCATTACTAACAATTCTTAGCTTCCACGCCTTCATGAAATCGAAATGCTTCAGAGGTTGACAACCTTTACAGGGCATCCGATTTTGGTCACTCGATAAAGCTTGTTTTAAGTGCTCGCTTTGCATGGTTAGGTGTTAATTATGTCTGTCGTTGACTCATTCAACCTTTTACTTATATTCTTCCCAAGATCGCGCGATTTCCTCTTAACCTCGCAAGTCAGTACCGGCGGAGCGACTCCCAAGTTGTGGGACTAACAAATACATAAACAGACATACATATACATACGTAGATACAGTACATTCGTTCACACATACATATCAATGAGATTTCCAATAGTTAGCCAGATAACTAATAGCGTCTTCAATTTGAAACTGCTGTACGCGGGGTAAGATGTTTAGACGTGTCTACTATATATACCCTAGTACATGTATTTATGTACAGTACAGCCCAAATCATACAAATCAGAAAACAGAACGCCGTCATATGTTGCGTATAGTACACGTTAATCAAATTGGAGACAAACAATACCCGAACTATGCTGTACTACAAGATTATCAAATATCAATACTATACCTATCTCCACATCATTTCTATAACTATGAAATACTAACATGACGCCATGTAGAAATTAGACGTTCTGCCAACGCAATTCTAGGCGCTATATATAGCATATACTATGGACTACGTTATCCCAGTTACACACGAGTAGTCTCTTCTGTTAAAGCCGTACGTGAAGTATGACAAATTCCGTTACTTTTCAAATGCTGGACACTTGTACTGTTGACTGTCACCGCTATTTGAGAGTTAGGGTAAATACCACACGTCAACAACAGAAGCCAGAAATCCCTAACATCTTTATAAGAACACATGAACAGTAGCAAGACGACGAGAAAAATCGACCAAAAGTAGGTCTCAACCACCATGAGCTCAACAATAAGATGTCGGCGAAGATCTCTTAGATAATCTTGTGTATCATCGCCAAAAGACGAAACAAATCGTTTAACAGAGTACTCAATTACATCGTGGTTGTAATATGCCAGCATTAATCGAACAAGAACACTGATAACCAAGACTGCAAAGCCAATCATGACCATTACCACACGCAATTGCACGAACTCCAATGATGAAACAAAGCTCTTATTGTTAGCATAAACGCTCACAGCGCGCCGTCGTCTAATCTGCACGAACAATTTAAAGTTAGTTCTAACCGCAAAAGCGCGTTGGCGATTATACAAACACGCAGCATTAATAAAGAAGCTTTACACAAGCTTAATTAAGAAGGAAGCTGGACACATTGACTGGCACCTGCGATTGTCGACATCTGACAACTTTGAAAGTATGCAGACATCATCACATCAACTGGCACTCTAATTAACTATCAACGCCCCAAAAAGTGCATTCCGCTGGTCCGTACGTCACTCCGTTGGTGCGCCCACAGAGACACTACTGTAACCTAAATAATTAACACAAGCGCGAGTGCGTTAACGCACGCGCGCTCGGGTTAATTAATAACTAAACTCAAACTGCATGAGCAAAGGTGGCTAAAAGACATTAAAAGTGGCCCGGCTAAAACGAGCGCGCTAGAACGCGTGGTCTACTACGTAACCTCAACATACAATTTCTAGGTATATACAACCTGCAAAACATCATTTTCACTGTCAGCAATAGTCAAACATATATGGGCCATTTTATGTTTATTAAACTAACGAGCACAGTATACAAAAGTCAGATCCACGAAAGCGAACAAAGAAAAATATATAAATATATTCATATTTTCTATTCAATCAATTATAAAAATAGACCTAAAGTTTGCAGCAAACAACCGTTGGCTGAAGTACACACCTTGAAAAGTAGTCCGGTCAAGGCCGTGTACTAGCCTGACCGGCTCCGGCGCCTATAGACTATAGCTCCTGCTATTTAACTAAATGAATAAACGTCTTGCAGCCAACTGCTGCCGGTACGTTAGCAGTAAGTGTCCATGAAACCCCACGTCTAGCGCGCGCGCACGCACACACACACCACACACACACACACACACACACACACCACACACACACACACACCACACACACACACACACACACACACACACACACACACACACACACACACACACACACACACACACACATATATACATCCCCAAGCAAACCTTTACCGTATTTCGCGAAAGCTGCCCCATGCTGAGCCTATACGAATAACAATGGCCTATGCTCAATTAGTCGCCCACTTAGTATTCAAACCCAGTTATGTGCAACATGCATTCGATTCGATCACTGTGTAGGGTTAAGTAAGATGAAATGAACACCCAGATAGAAACACTGAGTGAAAATAAAGATTTAAATTTAATGCAACAGACCAGAAACATGAATCAAGTGAAAGCGAACGTAGCTAACTGTGAGATTAGACTAGGTAGTTTGTTTGTGTAGAGTGATGGTATGCAAACAAACAATGCAACAGTCTCTGTGCTTGCGTGCTTGCGAAATAATAATGGCCCATGGGTCAGTGGATGGTCCGGCTATTTAATTTTCTACATTTCAATTTTCATGTTTTCATTTTTCAATTTTCAATTTTTAGTTAACTTTAAAAAATTTAATTTTTAATTTTTAATTTAATTTTTTACTTGCATTCTTATTTAAAACTTTGTGTTTATTAAATTGTAACTCTCAATTTTTGTTTTTTAGTTTTAGTTTTTTATAAAATGGTTTTTCATCTTTTGATGTTTGATTCTTGTGATCTTTAGATTTATCTTTTAAAGTTTGATTTTTAGGCACCTATGTGCTCAAAACTAGAAACTTGAACGCGCAGTTCGCTTTTCTATTTCTAACATGAATAGAAAATAGAAAATAGAAAATAGAAAATAGAAAATAGAAAATAGAAAATTGAAATGACCCAAGACACTAGACACAGCGGGGGTCTCAACGGGGCTTCCATTCGTACGCGTGTCTCAGGAGATCACATTTCCAACACACAAGCAGGTGTTTGTTTTTACTTTACCTTCCGTCACGTGCCAAACCACGTTGGCAGCTCTTGACAACTCCACTCTGACACACAACGTTGTACCAGTGAATACTGCGGTCCCTAGCTATGTAGGTACGTGCATTGTACACAACACGCTACCTTTACGGTAGATGAACCGGTTGGAGAGGAAATGCTACGAATATATATGTCTAGAGATAGGCTCCGCACTAGCGGATCGCCGAGTTGGCAACTGTGGTGACGAAGTATACAGACTCGTTTGTTGTCTAAGAAAAATCGAGGCACAATTGAAACATCGAACCCGTCAACCTACTACAACACTACACGGTACCGTACAAGGGTGGGCGTGGTATTGTATAGCAGGTCACATTTCTTCATTTGCATGACGTCGCACAACTCACCAAGCAAACAGACATGCACGTCCATCGTTCTACAACGCCTTCTGAATTCTATTTGAAGTCAACTCAACTGAACTCTATTTGCTCAACTCAACTCAATTAATTAACTCAACTAACGTAGAACAGTGTGCGGCTACAACTGAAAGAACATGGTCATACATGTAGCTAGTAAGCTACAGCAAGCTAGAGCTAGTTAATAAGTAGACTACTATGCCAATGCTGAGTATAGCTACTGTACTAGAGTCAATAGTGTTAGACAATGATTGTAGAGTTCTACCGTGTCACTCGGTGATCTCTGGGCTGTCATTGTCGACGTGTACGTTCATATCTGCAGTCAAGATGCGTGACGAGGAGGCACCAGCACCTTGGGTTGTGGCAGATGGAAACACAATTGGTAGTTCCGTGTCCGACGAAATTCAGAAATGTGACCTGCTATAGAGTATCACGCCCACCCTTGTAGAGTACGGTGTAGGCCTAGTAGTGTGCCCGTGAAAGCGCGCAGTCTACTACTTGTAGTATAGGTTGACGGTTTCGATGTTTTATTTGTGTCTCGATTTTTCCTAGACAACAAACGAGTCTGTATACTTCGTCACCACAGTTGCCAACTCGGCGATCCGCTATGGCGGAGCCTATCTAGGTACAGTACCCAGAGCTAGATATTCGTAGCATTTTCCCTCCAACCGATTCATCTACGGTAAAGATAGCGTGTTGTGTACAATGCACGTACCTACACAGCTAGGGACCGCAGTATTCACTGGCACAACGTTGTGTGTCAGAGTGGAGTTGTCAAAAGCTGCCAACGTGGTTTGGCACGTGACGGAAAATAAAGTAAAAACAAACACCTGCTTGTGTGTTGGAAATGTAATCTCCTGAGACACGCGTACGAATGCAAGCCCCGCTGAGACCCCCGTTGTGTCTAGTGTCTTCGGTCATTTCAATTTCAATTTTCTATTTTCAATTTTCTATTTTCTATTCATGTTAGAAATAGAAAAGCGAACTGCGCGTTCAAGTTTCTAGTTTTGAGCACATAGGGCCTAAAAATCAAACTTTAAAAGATAAATCTAAAGATGACGAATCAAACATCAAAAGATGAAAAATTATTTTACAAAAAAAAATTTTTAAATTTAAATTTAAAATTTAATAAACACAAAATTTTAAATAAAAATGCAAGTAAAAAATTAAAAATTAAAATTTTGTAAAAGATCAACTAAAATTGAAAATTAAAAAATAAAACAAAAATTGAAACGTAGAAAATTAAATGGCCGGACCATCCACTGACCGTAGTGGCGTACGGAGCAAAAGAATCTAATAATCATTTTTGAATAATGCTCGTTTGCATAAACACAATTAAATCATGGGTGGTATCCTAGACGTTTTGCAAAGAATTACCGTTTGTGCTTACTTCCATATACTAAAACCATTACAAGTTGGCTCTGTCGTTGCTGTTCATTTCTAAAACGTTAACTGTTATCTCGAATTTACACTATATACCGATTAAATGTTACGTACGTTTCTTTCACAAGTACGCCAATACAGATAATTATTGCATATAGAAACTAAAAGATAAACGGCATAAAAACACCTACGACAATTAAAAACCAAATTGAAATTAATAATATCATACGTTAGTGTAGTTACTAGGAATAACAACACAGATGTAGCAACAATTTACATACCTTCTTCCGTAACTGGAAGCAAATCCAAATAAGGAAAGACATCGCCATGCCACTAAGAATTTGTTCAGGCAGCCAGAGAGAAAAGTAAGTCCACTGATTCATAGAAAGCCAACAGTGGCTGCCCAGTTGTCTGTCTTCAAAGCCGTCGTTCAAACTTACTATAGCGATCAACAACAATGGAAGTCCCCAAGCTACAACTGACTGAAAAATGTGAATTTTTCTCGCATTGGCCGTAAATAGTCCTCTTCTGCTTGGAAAAGAAATCACCCACCACATGTTAGCAATAGCAAACATCCACCAGAAACTCGAAGACAATACAACAAATTGGACGATACCTCCTACAAAAATCAAAACCAAGACGAATGCAAAGTCTATTAGCTATATCAACGGTGTTTCTTTACTCGTAGTTTTGCAATATTTCGTTGAGGTGTTGCTAAATTGATCAGATGTCGCTGCGTTGCTCATTTGATTAGATGGGACACAGAAGGCTCGTTCTGCAACCACAATCATACTGATCGCGTCAAGACAACCTAGGCGGAAGAAACCAAGGGCGCGTTCAATGGGGCTCTTCCAGCCTCTTCCAGAAGAGGCTCCGTATGCATACCTCTCTTCCAACTTCTACAGTTCTGCCGCTATAGTCGAAAGAGCCAACTCTACCGACTCTCGCTCGTTGGAAGAGCACGCGCCCCTTCCAACCTCTATACCAGCGCAGGAGCACGCCCCTCTTCCAACCTCTACCAGCGCAGGAGCTGGTAGAGGTTGGAAGAGGCGCGTGCTCTTCCAGACTCTTCTGGAAGAGGCTGGAAGAGCCCAATCGTACGCGCCCCAAGTAACAATTTATCTAGATCAGTCTCTGTCCAAACAAAAGTAGAATCTACCATAAATGACAACAGACAGAAGCATGTACAACGGTATAATATGTGGAAAAGATCGCCTGTAAAGACACACATCTACAATTGTATACACAGTAATAAAAAATATCTCACATTTTCTTTATTTTAATCAATGTAGTTGCTCCACCCGCAACACTCAAGATTGAAAGACATGCCTCTAGCCCATGAGCTACATCTATTGCCCGCTTCTCCAAACTAGTGAATAAGCACACGGCAGCACCTCCATTGTCAGCTTGACAGTCATTAAGACTGCCGTTGAATGTCAAATTTTCTGTCATATTTCTGCCGTTGCATGTCCAATTTACTGTCCTGTTCGTGCAATTGCACGCCCAATTTACTGTCATATTCCAGCTGCCGTTGCGCGTCCTATTTTCTGTCACATTGTTTGTCATATTTCCAACAGGCTACGAAATAAAATATTGACAAACTGTTTTTAGTCGTACGTACCACTAACTGCCTGTTACCAGCAACACATGTTGCCGTAACAAACAGCACTTCACACAACAATGTTGTCTCCAATTTAGAACAGTCTAAATTCAAACACAACAAACAAGATGGCTGATCGATACAGTTAAATTAAGTACTAAAACTTAGAGAGAAGCTGATGCGTAACCGGAGCAAGTTTCATACAATTCAAACAGTTCGGTATAGACTAGGATGGTGTTTGGGTCACGTTCACTAGCACTTGTCCCTCCGTGAAAACCCTCGATCTCTCCTAATGTGTGTTGTCAGTGTGTTGTCAGCGTGTGTGTGTGTGTGTGTGTGTGTGTGTGTGTGTGTGTGTGTGTGTGTGTGTGTGTGTGTGTGTGTGTGTGTGTGTGTGTGTGGAGTGGACACATCTGAGACCTTCGGGTCTAACGCTCAAGTCTGAGATGAACACAGGCGTATTTCCTTCGGACAAGAAACTCATGCAAACACGACTGCTTCTCTTGACTCAGGCATAGAATACCTTGTCAAATGTCTAGGGATGGACAAGGCCGCAGGCTTGGCAAAGTAACATCCTCACATACAGTGCCAAAGCTGCGCCAAAGTCAGTACCCTTGGATGCCTCTGGCCATACGTCAAAGAAATACGATCCTACGTAAGAAAACGTTAGCGCGGCTGGAAAAACTTCGAGTAGCGCCGGCGACCTAGCTTGTCTAATACTAGGCATGCACATAAGCTACATTCAGATACAAGACATCTGAATAGCTTAACAACGTTCAAGGTTGTACTTGGAATGTTCAAATTTTTCAGCTGAAGAATTAATTAAGTACAACTGGACTGACTTTTAAGTTTATGTGGCGTGACTGAACTCATCTGCCTGCAACTGGGTCAACCATTTGCATGAGAGCTCACACAAGCATTTGGTTTCAAGATCACTAAGAGAAGTTTCAAAAAGAGTGGGTTCGATCTATGTCTGTTGAAAAGTAACTCTCATGACTCATTCAGAAACCGGGCTAAATGATTTGATTGAATTACTTGAATATAGCAATGTGCTCACTGTTGTAATTGCATGCCTAGGGTCCAACAGAACGGAGTAGTAATTAAAGAGTAGAAGGATATCTAATTATCACAGGTAGGTGAAGTAATAAAAAACAGGCTCTCTGTCCACGGTGACTTCGATGTTAGAGTGAGAAAGACAAGTTTAAAGAGTTATTGAAAAAATTTTGGATTGACCATATCAACCAGTAACAATCGTAATCTATAGACTTTACTCGGGCACATTATCTGACCATCACAACTACTGTGTTTCAACACAAAGATCAATATTCACACGGAGTCATAGTACAAACCAAGTTCACTGGTGATCAAAACGTAGTCTGAAAGACTATATTCTCGTATAAACAATCTATGAGGAGCACAGTCCATGAAACAAGACTGTTCATGGATCTAGACCACAAACAAAGGGTAGGCAACAAGTTTTGAAACTGCAGAAATGTATTCACAAAGTTTGGATGCCAAGAGTGCACGTTGATTATTAATTCTATACAGAATACATTGTGAAGATCTAACAGATTCAGTTAGCATAATAAAGGACTAATTACCCCTGATCTTATCAACATCTATAAGATGAAATAGTTTGTGACGTTCTCTCCCAAGTCAATCATGGGAATGTTTACGTTTACTAAGTACGTAACCATTCAAGACTTAATGTATAGTTACTTACTAGCTCTCATGCAGGGCACACATTGTTTGGAAAGACATACACGTTTGGAAAAATCCCCTAATCCATTCTTGTTCTGCGCTCCCCAAGAATCGTGGGGGATAAAGACCTCTTTATAGATAGCAGGAGGTATTGCTTAATCGCATTCCGCTCGTCTCGCGTGTGCTAATTACTGGTTAGTTACAATTGTAATTAATTAACAAAGATGTTGCCTGTGAACGAACGTCCTACTAATCAAAGAGAAGACATTTGTTCGTCAATCTTGTGGACTTTGAATAGCGTGTTGAACACAGTAGCGCAATAACGAGACAGAATAAAGCGTGAATTCCCACAGCTACGATGATCAAGCTGCTTGATCGACAGGCGTTTTAGTCCCTCGACATGTCAGACAAATACATGTAAGAACACAAGGCGCTATAGCGGCACTCTGCATTCAAACAACACGCTAAAACGAGCAGCAACTGAATAAGACAAACGGACGGCCAAAGAGCGTCATGACTAAACAAAAGCACGTCACATGCTTACGTCAGACGCACAAGATCACAACAATACATATAGAAATCAGACGTCGATCGGTGAAGATGCACAGCCTCACGGACAATTTGGCCACAAAACGTACGTCCCTCATGCAACAAGACAGTGGTTCAAGGTCTACAGGTCGAAGAAAGAATATCTAATTAGGGTATGTTCAGGAGCATGACCGTAAATCAACATAAGCGAAATGAGTGGAATGCGATTGTGTGACACCTAATTAGACCTCCTGCTATCTATAAAGAGGTCTTTATCCCCCCAAGATTCGTGGGGAGCGCAGAACAAGAATTGTATAGGCTCGCCGGAAGAATGTAGGCGGAGGTGGTCTGGCTACGCGAGACTATCGCAGAGAAGGATCACGTTTACCGTCCTAGCATAACCGTTTCAAGCCTTTGGAGGTCCCGCGTCTGGAATCACAGTCTTTACTAATCCTTCTTACTGTGGGCTTTAGCAAAGCTCAGTCTTACTTCGTTTACTTCTTGCACGGCTGTCCGATGATTGATGGTGTGCAATAACAAGGGCGTCGCTCTAACTAGGATGTGATGATATTATTAGATTGGATTTAATTACATATAGCCACGCATGCTGCCATAACAAAGTCTGTACGACAGCAGACCATACCTAGCTTCGAGCGCTACAGTACTGCATCTAATTTCTAATTTCATCCTCACCTGAGGAAAGGCGTAGAACACGCTGACAGCTGCAACCATGCACCACACAACCAACAAACTGATAGCAACGACAGCGATCTCTGCAGCAGAGCTACGCCAGTTCCTCGTGCTTTTTACTAGTCGCAGCTGTTCCACCGGCAAAGTGCTGAAGGTGGTCACGCTTGGTGTCGGCTGTCCAAACTCGGCAGAGTTCTCTTGAGATGGTACCGAGACGCCTGAATCAGTTGATCGTGGAGATCTAGGCTCCTTGGCTTCCACAGCACGTTCACGGAGAGACAAAGTTCTCACGGCGCCAACTAACACAGCTGTAGTAGCAACGCCCTGCGTCACAGCAAGATCGTTAGCAAACGGTCCTTCCATGTTCAAAACGGTCTACCACACTGACGAACAGCACTAAAATAGTTCCCGGATTTGCATTTACCATATATATCGCAAGAATAACAGTGTTAGAACTAGCATCTGGACCTGCCGTTGCCCGGCTAACATTAGCTAGACAGGTGCAGCTAAAAAATTTTTAGAGTTGCGTCTATAGGCTAGAAGTCTGATCTGTCCGTCTGTCTGATCTGTCTGTCTGTCTGTAACATCAATGAATCACGCCAAAACTACCGGGCCAATCGCGCGCATGAAGATTGCGTTCCGTAAAACATAGCAAACGCATGCTTCGGAATTTAGACGGTCCCCTCTCGAGGAGTCGATCCCCACATGAAATCTCGCGACGACGTGACCGCGGTGCGACTTCCAATTTTGACACATATACTTCTAATACACATGCCACGAGACAGAAAGGACGATTCGTGGCTCCTTCTTAGCTCCCTCTAGTACTACTAGAGAATAACTAACTGCATGTTATCAATTCTACGTTACTGTGCCTAGAACGTAAGTCAACCTCGTTCACGAAATACCATAGATGAAATGGAGCTAGTAAAATTTAGTTTCTCATTTTGAATCGGCGCTGCACGGGTCTGGGAGGCCGCTTCTAGGGAGGAGTGTGGTGTGGTGTGGTGTGGTGGTGGTGGTGGTGGTGGTGTGTGTGTGTGTGTGTGTGTGTGTGTGTGTGTGTGTGTGTGTGTGTGTGTGTGTGTGTGTGTGTGTGTGTGTGTGTGTGTGTGTGTGTGTACTTACCACGTGCGATGCATGGGAAACGCGCCACGTAACGCAAGCAGTAGTATCTATCCTTCAACGTCATGCATCTAACTTGAGACCTGCAAGAGTCTAGAGAGAAGCACTGTGCCACGCTTTTCTCGATACCAGTTCAACCGTTTGTCAAAGGTATAGTACACGTCAGGTCACTGAAATTCTCTCGGTCCCACGACGGAAAATATATAACATTTGAAATTGCTATCCCTAACCCAGAAGTCTATTTCAATATGCCGCTGGCAAAAGTAGCCTTTTTGAAACGTGCATGGTCCGGCCATGGCGGGACTGGTCGGAGTGGTTACACCGTTCCTGCATGTGTGCATCACAGCGATTACACAGAAATTGAGAAGCTTGTAGTGGGCAGATTAGAAGAGGAACTTTTTAATATATTAATATTCATACACACTAATTTACATTCAATCATTTAAATTCCAAGATCTGTAGAACCTTCTTACAAAACGAAAATACAAATTTCTTGCTTCTCAGCTTGCTGAATACCACCATGACGAATGGAATTTGTTTACCTCCTCAACCTGCGCAATATACAGACAGTCGTGGCCCTTACATACACATCCAGTACACAATACAAACTTCTTTAGGTGAGAATTTGAGAATGGTCATTATGGCAGAAGTCATTTGACGGAATCCAGGGCTTCTGCTATCAGACTTCATAAAACGAAAAACAATGTTCTTCAAATATTCAAGGTTAGCTGTTTCTCTTGATCTATTGCAAGAATGCACAGAAGTCAGTCACAACAAGCAAAAGAAATCCTCTACAGCAATAAATTCTACTGCAGCGACAAGATCTGCCTAGTTTAGCTCGTGCCTATTACGCCTTACACTGCAGTACTGATTCGACGTCACTTCTTACTAAATTACAAGAACCAAGTCTATACAAGCACACAAACAGCTAGTGTGCAAATTGACAATTGTTTTGCTACAACTTTGCAAGCCTAGTCTTTCCATACTGATAAATGGTGTCTAGCCAGAGATGGCTTGAACACGGTTAATCAATACTGACTTGTATCACCACTGTCTGACTTCGACTCTTCATCAGCTTAGTGATATCTGCAGCATAGCTTTAGCAACAGAAATGAATCTGTTGATCAATAGTGCACACTAGCCCACACAACATGGAACAAATCAACTACCACCCATAATCAGAATAAATTTCTCACCCATAGCACCCAGCCATGTACAATAATCACCTATGCTTATTTTCAGATAGACCTGCTCCTCTATTCTATATCCTAACTTCCTCATCCATTAGTGGATGTTATATACATACTTCCTCAAAATACTATAGCAATTGTGTTGTTGACACAACTTGCCGCAATGTTGTCGTAAGAGACTCCTTTCATTGTGTATCTGCTTGAAGTTATATAGCTAATCCCATTGCAGTTGTCAGCTATGCATTCCACTGAATTGCACATATAATATAGTTGTCATATAGTTATAATATAATCAAAATTGAAGATACTGTAAATTGAATTCGCTGTGTCTAGAAACCATAAATGACAACATGTAGAAGTCCAGCTGTCACTAATCATTTTGAAAACATAAGTAACAGCCCATGCAGAGAGGTATTCCAGTGCCAAAAAATAGGCTACTCTGCCAATTCATTTCTGTAATCATGATGACAAGAATCTCACATTGAACAGATACCACTACATAATATTGCTAATTTATCTGTAGTTGTAACTCCTACACTTCGCTTGCCAAGGTCCGTACACATGCCCTAGCTACCCAAGGTTGAAGCCCCAAGTTATTCTGTTGGGAAGAGCACTTATTATTACAAGTGATTAGTGCCAATTTCTTTGTAGGAGATTTTGTGGACAAGTCATATGTCCTTCTTACTACGACACTGCCAAAAGTATGGAGTCTCTTCTAAGTCCACGCAGTACATATTACTTTTGACAGTCACAGGAATTGACTTACTGGTGAGTATGTCCTAAAGTTAACATGCAATACTAGTAGCAAATGGTTAGCCAAAACACTATCAAGTGTACTAACGAAAATAACCATTTCCCACCTGTCCCTTTCAAGCTTCCGAATTTCTTCTTTTAACAAAACAAGTTGATCAGCATGACGCTCTTCCCTAAAAAGTACAACAATATGCAATGAACATCATTTTTCAATTCTATTTTCTTACCGCTCTCTTGCTTCTCGAAGTGATTGCTCCAACTCCAACCGTTCTTGCCTCATTGTTTTTATCTCAGATTCTCGCTTTGATTGCTGCTCAGCATAGTGAAGAAGTGCAGCATCGGCCTTACTGCCCTTAATACCATCATTACAAAAACTTGAATTAAGATAACAGAAAATCAATTACGCATTCTGCACTAAATGCAAGGTTATGGAAATTATAATAGTACCAGTCCTACCCCGCCCTATGGGCGGTAGCAATTTATCTTTACGCGTATACACTTTCTAGGCAAAGAACAAACACAAAAATGAACTTTCTGACTGCAGTGGGCGCATCTTACTCTACTATACACCAGTTGAGGATGGCGTACAGTGGCTGGTGAGCGAACGTCACATCTGCATACTTGGTTAATTGAACAATCAAAACTCCGGCGCATCTCATTTCAGGCCACCAAAGTCTCATTTCTGGCATTGGAAGGAGTCTAGGCAAAGTCAGACTCGACAGTTGGTCTCCAGACCGACGTCATGTCGATCTGTCAATCAGCGCGTTACAGACATCCAAACAGAAGCAAGGTTGGCGTATTATAGTATAGGGTTATGGAACATGCAAAGTAAAATGACAAACAGACAAGACAAACTAATGGGAGCGTATATATCACCATGTTACAGAATTCACTAACACGGATATGCAGAACTGTGAGGTGATTTCAGAGCACAGTCAGACCGGTGGTAAAACACACAGAAAAATACACAAAGTCACAGACAAACGTAGCTAAACATAACCATGACGACATACCACTGCTGGTAAAGACAGCAGTTGTCTTACAGCTGCATCAGTATCACCCTAAACATACAAGTACAGTTTTACGACTGAAACATTAAATTTCTATAACAATCTAAATTAATTAGTTAATATTGTATTTGTGCTGTGTTATAAGTAGTTTATGTAATGCTATGTTTGTTCAATATAAAAAGACTCACACATCTCGCCTAAACAGTTGTCTATCATAAATTAAAATCATTTGAAGCTGCTGGGTCACAATTAGACATGTGAGGTTCTCTAGCCCAGTGAGAGCACACACCTACGTATATTCTGGCATCTGTCTACAGCAGTAGACAACAACAATTTAGCCTCTCGTGTGCTCTCTTGATCATTGTTTTAGACTTAGCAAAACCGACAAGTTTAGAAACCTAAAATTAGAAAACCTTTTGATGTAGTCTTGTTATCTCTTCTTTTGAAGTAGCAAGCTGAAACATATTGTACTTTCATAACTCATGTCTAACAGCTCGTCTGTATATATACATATGCATACATATATATAAATATATATATATATATTACTGTATACATATATGTTTTTTAATGTGAAATCTGATACACCATTCTCTGCGTGTAACAGTACAGTCACATGCATGTGCCGACTGCAAGTTTCATGGGATCTTCATCGTTCTCGAAGCCGCTCACAGGATATGCGCTTCTCCATTCATTCCATCCAACTTAAAACACTCAAAGATTTAGCCTATTCATGAAACTTGAGTGCCAACGATTGACTTGCCAGTTTGGATCTTTGCTTTCCCATTGTTTGCCTTTTACTTGAAACTCCCATCGATTTACTCACGAGATCTGTCAGTGCGATCAACTTGTCAAAACTTTCGTTGGATTTTCCCACTCTCTGGGTGGGCCCACAAACAAGATCTCTGCATCCCTCACAAGATCTTCGCAGAAAAGTTGCACGTGCGTGTGATAGAGAGCGTTCTTTCTAACTGGTAGAAGAGAAAGTACAAGTACTGCTTGCATGGGGGTGGAAGGCACACACCGATTACCATGTCATAATCAAATTAGCTTATGATTTGTAGTCGAAAAGGGGGAGAGACTGGCGGCATGAGACTACAGTGCCTGGTACTAATGAAAATTTAGTTCTGTATAGATCTAGAGTAGAAGCATTAACATAGCAGTCTAAGCAATTCTCAAATATACTATGAGTTGTAACAATGTTTCTTTGTAATAGATTAGCTTGTGTACTATTAATTAATGTTCTAGCATTGTCGGCGTCTGGTACTAAGGAAACTTTACTTCTGTATATAGTATTAGAGTAGCAGCATTAACGTAGCAGTCTAAGGAATTAATTCTCAAATATACTATGAGTTGTAACAATGCATGTGTTTCTATAAAAAAGGGCATGAACAAGAATACAAAAATATTTATGTAATAAATAAAAAAACAAAGTAGGGATGACTGCGTACTTAAGCTAGTGCTTGAGGAAATAGGGGTTACACCTCCCGCAGACAAGTACTCATAATTTACATCTGAAACCAATCTCCCACAATTACATCCCCACTTCAGTCCGTTTGCTTTCAATGTGGCTGCTTGGATAAAAGTAAAGTAGAGATTAAATTGTGGGAGATTGGTTTCAGATGTAAAGCATGAGGACTTGTATGTAAAGTTTTGATGCCTATTTCTTCGAGGACTAGCTTAAGTACGCAGTCATCCCTACTTTGTTTCTTATTTATTACATAAACATTCTTGTCTTCTTTATATATACATACATACATATATATATATATATATATATATATATATATATATAAATGCTGTATTGCAAGAATGGGAACACAAGCTAAAGATTTCTTCTGTGCTAAAACCAGCAAGTATGTAAGAGCATATTGCTTACTCATGATGGTAGTGCCAACTATCAGCATAGTATTCCAAGATCATGCATGTTGAGTCTACCAATAGTGCAGTCACTGCTTTCTCAGCTGCTCATAGACGTCCCCTGCACCGTCTAAGAAGCACCCAGTGCAAGAAAACCCTCTAACAACAGTTCAAGTTTCACAAATACATAATTGTAACCAAGCCATTTTCAAGCGAAATTCCACTATCTGGAAGATGAATGCTATTAGAGATTGTTCTTGCACGATGATAAGCTTCATAATTGGTTTTACATCATTGAAAAATAAAATTAGATGCTAAATAGCTGAATTTCAGCAAAAACATAGTGAAAGACATTAGTATCTATGTGTAGGTAACAGTGTTGTTGCTAATAATTGATCAATATGTGCCTGCGACTGCTGAAATGATGCAAATAGTAGTAATATTAAGGTACAGCAGATAGTAGTAATGTTAATGTACAGTTTGGCACAAAAAGTGTGTGTGTGTGTGTGCGCGCGCGCTCTCCTTTGAGGGTATTATATACACACAAAAACCTCAAAGCACAGCACACAGACAAGTATACATACATCAAAACTTGAAAATTTGCAAAGAGCAAATGTTGATTCATGTGTGCGAAAGCTGTACATTAACATTACTACTATAAGTGTCATTTCAGGAGTTGCAGGCACATATTGATCAATTATTAGCAACAACACCGCTAATTACACATCTAGATACTAATGTCCTTCACTAAACAGATTCCAGTTCCCACAGCAAGACTTGCTTCATTTATTAAAGAAAGATCTAAGAAAGAAAGGGATTAACAGTGTTCGAAAAAGTGGTCATCAAGTGATACTATCTTACATTACATGTTGACCAGATAGACATGCAGGGTTTCCTTCCTGATAACCAGGATCGAGTAGCTTGAGGTCCTTCTAAACTAAATGTTTAGGTTATGTAGAGACAGCATCTGAGTATTTGGCTCGGAATATGACAAACAAGCTGTTATCATGTAAAAATATGGCCACTAATTACCCCAAGTTTTGAGTTTTCTGTCACACTCTGCTCTATGGCAACTGCAAACTTTGAGGAACGAGATCTTCTGCAGTTTCTCGAAGGTTTAAAAGACATCCCATTGTTAACAAAGATGAAGACCAATACGCGTACACAAAAAATCAGTAACTTTGCCTTCTACGCCTAGCCCTGCCCCACTTTATTGATGTGCTTTCTCTTCGCTTCAATCCTGTAGCACATAGACTGCTACCAAAGGAAGCACAGAATTTGTAGTCTGCTGCAGTAGCCGAAGATGAAAACTGTTTGTTTGCATACTTTCCCTAATAATGAAAGCCATCACATCAAGCTGTGTCTCCGTACGCCTCTTGAGCTACATGTACATCAAGGTGCTACTTCATCACTGTACGGCAGTTGAGCTTTGTCAAACAGGTCTACGGTGTCAGTGCAAGGAATTTTCACACACTGAGGCAGTCTTTTGCAGACCTCACCCACAACTGTGATTACCAAATCACAGCTGACTTAATTAATGGAATTGATGACATCACATAACTTTCTCATGTTATTACATAATTTCAACTGACAAAGATCAATTAATAAGCATTTGCTGGGTTGTTCGTGTCAATCCATACTGGAAAACAGCGCATTCACCCAAAGATTTGCTGCAGCTGTTTGCAAGGGTTAGTCACTGGCAAATGAATACCACAACTAATGATAACAAAATTACAGAAAAGACTGCTGAGGCCTAACAAACAAGTTAGCATCAAGTCAACACACAAGTGTAAACCAGTGTTATAGTAGGGGCACAAGGCATAACACAACAGTACCAATGCAGAGTGGTGAAATGAAAACAACTACGTTATGCATATCATAGTGTATCAAGACATTAGCACACTGTTACCACTATGATTTCAATCAAGCCAGGTAAGTTGTCACTTAAGACTGACTCTTTAAAACGACACTATCATCAAGATTGCAGCCTCGAATACCTTGTTTTTGTTACGCCCCACCAACTTGATTTTGGGTGGACAATTTTCAAGTTCTCCAAAACAAGGAATCCTTGGCAAGCGCAATTTTCACAAGTTACTTTGCTCTACCTGTCATGTTTTGGCAATAGACTGCTTTTTTCGTGCCTTGGGTGCTCGAGTGGCGATATCGTCACACTTGACTAGGTCACTGTGCATTAATTCGAAATGTTGTATAGGTTTCACAAATACAGAGCAAACATAGCATCTGTTTACGAGATCAAACAGTTCCTTTCTACAACAAACGAGAGTCATCTACAAATCACACGTGTCAGCAGAGAGTCCTGGATGTCTACTTTCATGTCATCAGTATCCCTGAAGAGAAGACACCGAGGTGCATGACACATTGCAAGTGCACAGCAAGTATCAGAAAGAGCATTAAACTAAAGCAAGACACCTACAATAAGCTTTGACGACTAATCCAAGCAATCTTCATGATAACTGCAAAGTTCTTGTCTGTATCCGCAATAGTGTAATACATCGGATCCTTCTGCTGCACACAACCAGCAAAAAACCATTGTAAACGTATGAGAGTAGTTATTGCTCCTTTGTCACCAGATGTGTCCAATGCACTAGACTGTGATTTATCGTGAGGAACACTGTCTTGGAAGCCCTGATTCGAGTTTACGCGATATCGTGAGGAGTGCACAAGCATGCACATAAATCTTGACAGTGTTGCTTTAAGAGTTGAGACTTAGCCATTGCAACCTTTCTTAGTCTTGGAATCTAGTAAATATACTTCCACATCTACGGTGGCCGGTTCATGCTTCCATGTTCCACATTTCAAAATTGCTTGTAACATCACCTATGACATACAACGTCATCAAAATATTAGAGAGCCACATTTCTTCCTGACGTCATGCTCAAGTATGGAAGCACAAACCGACTGCATATAACTATATATATATATATATATATATATATATATATATACAGACTTGGACAAAATTATAGGGACACCCCGCTGTGGGTATGTAGTAACACAATAATTAGATCACAATTTACCAACTATCAATATTGTTAAGAACTTAATAGTTACCGTGTTGATTGTTAGGTTTCTTGAGAATACTGTAGACCCTAAATTGCTTTCTTTACGCTTCGCATTGCGGAAAACGAGACCTAAAAGTGTATGACGTCATGACTACGTAAACGTCGACGTTTGGGGTCTCTGATTTTGTTTAGTGGCTTTTAAAAAAGCCGGTTTTAATAACGCGAAGGAAAATTGAAGCCCTTCACCAGTTCCTCAGTACCGAGTGTTCCCGCCTCTCGCCCTCCTGATTGCGTCCAAACGTCGCGGAACACTTTCTGCCAAGTTCCGGACACGCGCGGCTGGAATCTGCTGCCACGCCTCTTGTAGAGCATTCCAGAGCTCAGCTGCAGTTCTCGGTTTGCGACGGTTGGCAGCAGTTTTGAGTTCATGCCACAAGTTCTCGATTGGATTCGCATCAGGCGATTTTGGCGGCCAGTCCAACAGTGTGACGTCATGCTGGCGAAGCCATTGTCTTGTTGACCGAGACGTGTGGATTGGCGTATTGTCCTGCTGGAAGACAAAGTCGTCTCCTATCAATGCCGCTGCGTCTGTAAGCATGTGCTCTTCCAGAACCTGTTGGTACGCCGTGCTGTCCAAACGATCTTCCAGTTTCACCAGAGACCCCAAACCATGCCAACACATCGATCCCCACACCATCACACTAGCCGCGTGGTGGACCGTACGGTCACAACATTCAGGGAGAAATTCCTCACCTTTGCGACGCCAAACGTACAGAGCACCATCGTTTCCTATGCTGACTTTTGACTCATCTGTAAAAAGAACAGATTTCCAGTCATCCAAAGTCCATTGTGTGTGAGTGGTTGCCCATCCCAGTCGCAAACGCCGATGGTTTTCTGTTAGCAGTGGGTTTTTTCTAGGCCTCCGAGCGTTCACTCCTATCTCACTGAGACGACGACGGACTGTTCTACTTGACACCTGCTTGCCGGTTTCATCAGCCAGCTGATACGAGAGCAGTCGTGATGGTGCTCGTCGGTTCTGCAGTGCCATTCTCTTCAGTCGATGATCTTCCTGGATTGTCGTTGCCTTCCCACGTCCAGGTCGTTTTTCATAATCGCTGCTGCCATGGGAAAGCCGTTGCAGGCACTGATAAACTGAATTCCTGGAGCGGCGGACAAAAGCTGCGATCTGACGCACAGAATGGCCAACTGAGTGAAGGGCTTCAATTTTCCCTCGCGTTTTTGGACTCAACTGTTTGCCTCGAGGCATCGCTGCAACTCGTGAAATATCGCACGGAACAAGACTCTGCAACTGCGTGCAGCTGAACGTTCAGGCTAACTTATAGCCTAAGTTTGGCGGTCTCAAGGGCAGCGGTTTTAGTGCAGCTGACATTTTGGCGGTAGCAGTTTGAGATTTTGCTACGTAAAACGTGGACCGGAAGTGGCATGTCAATCTTCTTTTGTTGCTATAACTTGTTCAGTTTTTGTCTTAGCAGGATTTCTTTGTAATTAATTAGTGTCGCATGATTTTTGAATACGTTAAAGTTTGTTTATTGATTAAAATGGCAAAACAATTCAAATTGTGATGACATGCGCGAAATCAATGCGCAAAAACAGATGATTCGCCTTTTTTCCATAATGTTGATAAGAGGACCCACAAAATTGCTTTCACTCTCTACTACAGAGCATTCTTAGATTGTATGCCAACAATGAGCATCCAAGAGCGATGAACATGTACAAAGACAAGAAAAGTAGGAATGGCCGTCTTCCTTCTTCAAAGCAAACTAGATGCGCAGTAGGTAGTAAGTACAGCTGCAGTCTTGAACTCAAGCTATGTTACATACTAACAATGGCGCAATCCATGAAAAAAGAAATTCGAAAAACATTTGGTTTTGCTAGAGAAAAATTCAGTGCCAAAGTTAGACTAGACACAAAAATGCCAGGTGTCCCTATAATTTTGTCCAAGTCTGTATATATATATATATATATATATATATATATATATATATATATATATATATATACATACATATATATATATATACATACATATATATATATATATACATACATATATATATATATATATATATATATATATATATATATATATATATATATATATATATATATATATATATGTAGCATGCGTTAACTAACCTTAAGTTTCAGCTCTGCAAGTCAGGATAATTTCTTGCAGTCCCAGATGTCTGGAAAAAGTAAAAAGCTCGTCGCTGATATCTAGAGTTATAACAAAGATCTTGGTACAGTTTCGTAGAGCGCTCATAGTTAATGCAGGCATGGCTTGCCTGTCTCGCCAGTCTCCAAAAAATAATGTAAAAAGGAGACTAAGCTGTCAGGAAGCCTCAAAAGTCTCAGTGCCAACTTGATACCACAACTGTAACAAAATAACTTGTGAGATAAGCAAGTCACGCCTGTATCAACTATGAGCACACTCAAAAATGTGCCAAAATCGTTGTTAAAAATGCTAGATATCAATGACAAGCCTTTTACTTCTACCGGATGTCATCTGGGATTGCAAGAAACCGTCCTCTGACTTGCAGAGCTGATACGTAAGGTTAGTTAACGAACACCATAAGTCAATGACGTAGTTCTAAAATACTGTAAGTGGTTGGTTTGTGCTTCCATACTTGAGCATGACGTCAGGAAGAAATGTAGCGCGCGCAATAATATTTTGAAGATGTTGCATGATGTAGGTGATGTCACAAGCAATTTTGAAATGTGGAACATGGAAGCAGAAACTGGCCACCGTACACATCACTACCTCTACACCAATACACCAGTGAACTCATGCTTTGTAGTTGATATCGCTACTCCATATATATGCAGTACCAGTCAAAAAGGATTACTCACTCATAGTAATTTTTGATCTAGAGTAATTCAATAATTTGTCATCACTATTCCCACAGAACATGTTTGTGGTATTGAAACTAATCAATTACATGTATGCTGTACTTTCGGATACTTTTTGTTTCTAGCTTTGTGCTCTTTCCACTTGCAAAATTCTCGCTCAAAATTAAACTGATACATATGTGGTCCTTCTAGTAAAATGCGCACCATCAAGCAGTCAATTTTCTCTTCAGACAAACGGTTCCATAGTTTTGTCATAATAGGATTGCTGACAAGAGAATCCCCTTTCACAGCCAGCATTTGTTACTGGTATGACAAGTACATCTGTCAACAGTTACTGGAGCAAGCGCTAAACGCAAAGTCAGTTTAGCAGTGCGTAAACAGAACACACGGCCTGCTAGTAACCTACAGTCTACCTGCTAGTAACCTACAGTCTACCCCCTAGGGAAGTGATCATGAGTTATGAGATGGAGGCCACACCAGGTGTGCTAATTAGAGCTTTTACATATTACATCATTTACCCTAAATGGTTCCAGCTGCTTCCTGTACATCTTACAAGATAATTGAATAATGGTCATAGCTCCACCCCTTGTATCTGAATCCTCTGTTTCCTCTGTAGGAAGGGCACTCGCTCATAGCTCTGAAGCGACGGTGTAAACACAGCTTCATTTACTAGTTAATATAGTAAACGAAAATGCCAGGCTCTGCTATACCAAGATCATCGGGAAGGTCCAAATGGCAGCAGAAATATTGCAGATTTCGAAGTTCAACCTTATGGGGAATAGTCTAAACCTGCTGGTGTAATGGGTTTTAGTAGACAAGAATGCACTTAATAGGATGCGTCCTGCTGTCTGAAATCTGCATCCCAACCTCCTCAAATGCGTCCCAGGACGCATCAAATGTATTGTAGGAAAATCACTGGCTTGGAAAGCAAGCAATACTCGAGTAGTTCTGAATAGAACATGTACAAAAAGTCAGTATCAATGTTCAATTCACAGGTCTGCAACTTTCGTTTCTCTGCTTTAGCTTGAATTATAAAGATGGCTCCAAATACTGTATGGTGTCCTGCTTTCTCCATAAAAATCAGACATCAGACTGTATCAAATTCCTCACTGGTAAGTGTTAATTATCAGCCTTCATGCATTATTGCTCATAGCTTTCCTCAATGTTTCTTGAATTTCTGAAGTATTTCTACTCTTATTACAGTAGTCTCCCTCTTGAGAGACCACTCTGACCAGCACCCACTTATTATTTCCTACCAATAGAACCATGCACAGAAGCATGCTGCATTGATTCCTACCCCGCACTAGCAACAAACCTCTAACGTGACCAACAAGACAAAACGAAACGTTGAGTGACCATCTCTTGCATGCAGGTGTTGCTGATAGTCCCATATGCCTACAGTTTCAAGCATGGACCGATAGGGCTCACGTGGTCGTCTGTTGTGAACAACTGTGTTCAGCAATGTACAGAAAGAGAAAGATGCTGACTCTAGAACAAAAAGACTTGGTGCTGAAGAAGATCCATGAGGAAACTCTTGCTGAGCTGTAGTGCTTAGGCAAAACACAGATTCAGAATATAGTGACATAAAGAGAAGAGATAATGAAGGTTAGAAACAAAGAGGGGTGTGTGGACAGAAAATAGAAAATGCAGCAAGATCAGGACTGTTTCCTATGATGACCTGCATAAGATTGTTGTATTTGTTGTCTGTGTCTGTTACGCACCCAGGAAAATTTACAGTACAGTAATAATTATAGGTCATATTACATGTAATTGGGGTGGTCCATTTGACGAGAAACCACCCCTCTGTAAAGACCACCTTTAATGGGCACCACAGGATGGCCTCTCAAGAAAGGGACTACTGTACTCACTTCTCTGTGTAGCCATTAAAAATGAACCTTTTGTCTACGTAGCAAGAACAAAGTAGTAAATGACTAATGAATGATAGCATTTACAGCTCGAATAATTGGTTGCCTGACTCAGATAAATGGAGCAAAATACCATTACCACATCTGCAACTTGCTCAAGAATACAATTATTATCTACTGTTATTATTTACTGCTAATTTTGGTCCTACTCACTCAATCCACACACATCATTAGCTTTGAAGGAAATAGCAATCTAATGAGTGCACTACCAGTTTACCTGTCTTTGTGCTGCTCCTGGTCCTAATTTTATTTTTTCTTTCAGTAATTCTGAGTAGCTCATAACCTTCATGGGTGACTGATCACTATAAAGAAAAGCATACCATTAAATGTAACTATCGCTGCACCTGCAACTATACTGCACACACTCTTGCAGACACCATATTGTAGCCAATACAGCAAACACCTTAATGTTAAAGCTTTCCATTTCCAGAACAGTATTCTACCTGTCCTAAATACCTAAAAATTACACTTATGTAAATGTCTTTGGGTATTCTACTCTGACAGAGACAAAAATACATTAACATCTTGCACATTCATTTACTAATAACAGGAACATAAAAAAATAACAAAAGAAATCAGCATTCGGTAAAACTCACACTGACATATGTAACAATGCATTCACTAGTTATCATTCACTCAACAAGCAAGTAGATCTAGACAGTGTTATTTGCTATTACAAGATACAAGGATTAATGTATGTATAATGATAGATTCCTACTTAAATTGAATAAAGCGACATAGACTAGAAATGTACAAACATTTCAATATGTACATCCATATAAGACGTTAACAGTTTTGGTTTGTGTTCAGTAAATGGGTTTAGTGAGTAGCAATAAGTAAAACTGAAATGTTTCATTTCACAATATTCACAGTAAAAATTCCTATGCCAAAACTTATACAAACCATATTTCAATACCAAAACATTACATTTTGTAATTTCTTTGCATTTAACATGCATACATCAAACTACGTAGTGCCTGTTCAATTAACCAACATGTACCCTTTCTTAATTTATAGTCCAATGCGCAATACAAACTAAGCAAACATCCTATTTGATAAAATGAACAAACCGACAGCCAACAAAAACAAAGCAAAAATAATGCAATCTACAAAATTAACCAATCATCAAGTAAAACTCACTTCGGACTCATCAATTCAGGCTCAATATCCTCAATGTATGAAGTACTACGTCTCAGCAATCTTGACCGCATTTCAATCAGCTCAGCTTCTTTGTCAGATAGCAAAGCCTTTGTTCGCTCACGAGTATTCTGAACACTAAGTTGCAACTCTGCAAGTCTTTCCTATGAGAAAACAATAGCCTAACTAGAATATGCAAAATTTATCAAATTAAAAATTAAAACTACAAATGTGTGCCACTCTTCATCAACAATTAGTGTGTGTATGTGTGTGTGTGTGTGTGTGTGTGTGTGTGTGTGTGTGTGTGTGTGTGTGTGTGTGTGTGTGTGTGTGTGTGTGTGTGTGTGTGTGTGTTACTACTATAGCTGGTCTAACTTACAATGCAATTTGACAAAAACAGAACTAAAGTAAAAAAAGCAATAGTTGGCAATGTGCAAATTGTGGCAAACACTAATGTATAGATATAAAGGAGCCTAGGAGGGACATCAGAGAAGGTATACAAATTACATTACACATTAGAACGGAATCGCGTTCAGCTATAAACATTCATATATTCCTGATGTCACTGAAATATGGCGTGAAGAGAAGACACTTTGGAAAGCGAAGAAGCCTTTGTTTCTGCAACACAAGATCCCTGTAGTGATTAGAATTCCATGATTGACATGGCGGCATGTGTGAAGTCACAGGTAGTCGTTCTAGTTCGCCATTAGTCCATAATAACATTGTGTGCCATACAGGAAGTAGCCAATTCTGTAGTTGCACAATACTGATACGGAACAAGTTCTATATAGTTGTCTTCTCGCCATCACTAGCTTTCTAATTATGTTAGAATTAGCTGTTTGCAGCGTATACTTAGCAAGATTCACGATTTTTCCCATGCTACCAACTATTGCTTTTCTTACTTACAAGCACTTAATTGTCTATTACCTCACACCAAAATTTGTGCAAAATAGCACTAAACAAACTACAACTATCACAATCAAGGAGGACTTGGGTTTCAGAGTAGAAATTGGCAAAACCAGTTGTAACATGCCTGTTATAGCCTAAGAGCCAAGTAAGCAACAAGCACTTTTTTCACTGCACCTCTCTCACAAGGAAGGTTCGTGACAGATTTGAAAGTAGCCTGTTGTTGAATAATGAAAGTAGGAGTTTGCCTCAACTGTCCGATGAGTGCACATAGGACATATATTTACACATCACTTTGCATTCAATAGCAACCTTTCCAAAATCTGAAAATTGAGACTTAATTAATTTTTACAAAACAGTAAGATATTTACAACAAATTTATAAATCACAACAAACAGTAGAGAAAGTTGTAGTTCCATGTGTCCCGTACAAAAAGACTTATGATAAACTTTGTATCTATATTTTCCTTCAAGTTGTAGTTTGCTACAGGTCATCGTCATCTTGTCTAGTTGGTATTCATCAATCACCCAAATCTAACATCTATGCCGTTCCATTGTGCAATCTGGCCATTGCCTGGGCTGTAGCCTTAAAGAGTAGCTCCTGATGTTTACCGTTTAATACGTACAATTGAGAATGTGAGGTGCCAAAATAAGGTACAAGTCCATGTAATCACACATGAATTTACACCAATAGACAACAAGCAGTAACCAATGAAATGATCGGAATGACTGAGTGTACGGCTCCGTCATGGGGCACAGTAAGCAGTGAACCAGTTCTTGCAACAGACTGAATAAGATATAGAAAAAGCGTGGCTTCATACATGTTAGGAAGTGTTTAACAACTTTAGTGGGCCATCGCATCTGAAGACGTAGTTTTGGACTCTGATTGAGTCAGACAAAATTTTCAACAATTGCCACTGCAATAAGAACACAATCTATAATTCCTTTACTTATGCATTCATAGGTGAAGCCCGGTTCACAGTATTGACGCTGACGCTCAGCTGAGTGTCAACATCAAAGACAACGCCTTGATGCAGGCAACATCCTTTGATGTTGACACTGATGCTGACGCTAGAATAGGATTCATTTCTATTCCAGCATCAGCATCAGTGTCAACGTCGGTGTCAGCGTCGCACTGTGAACCAGGCTTAATACTGACATCAAGCATATACTGCACTAATTATGAACAAAAACCTAAACTAAATTTTCTAATAAACATAACATTCCATATAGATTAATGCAACATTGCAAACACTGTACTAACACATACTAACACATTTGCACACCTGGTAATGCATTTCTGCTGCAGAAATTGACTCTTTATATTTTTCCTGAAGTTGATGCCTCTCTTCAATCAGCTCTTGAATCTTCACAAAAAGTTATTGCTACAACAATGTTAATTTAACATTCTATTACACCAACTTCCTTCCTGTATGCTGACTCTTTCTTCTGTAAAACAGATCTTGCTTCAGCTAAGTCTTGACTCAAGCTATCCTTTTGTCGACTGAGATCTTGCAGTCCCAATCTCTCTGAGTCCTGTATCAACAATACAACAGACCAATCCCCACAGAAACTGATACAGATATTCTAGCAAAGATATCTTAATTAAGCTCATTGCGATTCTAATTTACAGTAGCTGCAGTACATTCAGATGATCATTAACCTTGCACAAAACTAAAATATTAGACAAAGTGAATACATCACAACACTGCACAATACTGCAAATACAATATGCTCTCACATGTACCCTTTTTCAAAACAACATTTTTGTACTATCTAAAACTTTCACTACAAATATTAGTCAATTAGTGTACTACAGTGGAACCTGTGTATTCTGACCACCCAAGGGACTGTCTTCAACTGCCCCTAATTCTGAGATGATCCCACTTGTCAGACTGGCATTTGTTCTTGTAGAATGCAACGGAAGGACAATCCAAATGCACTGTCTGTAATGTATTAATACAGCAGATCAACATACGTACATACACATGTAGCCAAACACATGAAAGCAATCACTATCATACACCAGAAATTGTTAAAAAGTACATACAATAGATGTCAGGATGAATGTGACAATCACACAAAATAGCCATCAGCGGTAGACTTCAATGTGCTCTAATAGCCTTCTCGATCACAATGCAAGATGAAGACATGTGTGAATGCAACTCACCCATGTCTTCCCCTGAGCGAATAAAACTTAGGCTGTTGAGCATAATGGAGTGCTTAAGGCGAGCTGCTGATTTCCAAGTCCACTTGATGTGTTTCTTCAGTCTCCTCAGCCTGATCTGGTTCTTCATCGCCATCATTGTCAGCACTATTATTCTCTGTGGTGTCCGCAAAATCAAAGGTCAAACATATCTACATATCTTTGGGCCGTAGGATTCTGTTCATTATTCGTAATTCACAGGTGCCCACTTTTTCTAGGCTTCAAATTAATGCAAATGTATTGAGTTTTCACAAGACTGTCACCAACTAGTCGCATTTCTTAGGTGCCCCGTATTTATCAAGTGGTCACAATGACAAGTTCCAGACTGTATCTCTATAACTTGTATTGATTTGCAATGCAAATGTACCATTGTAAAATACTGCGCCAAATTCTAAATCACGGTCTTCTAGGCTGTGTTGAAAAACATAATAGAACATAGTCCATTTGTGCAGTGTGTTCTCCAAAACAAAGGTTCACTAGAGTTCAAAAGCAAATACGTTATTCTTCAAGTAACCGCCTGCTAAAAGTCGATTAGATTATGTCATCCATCTCAGCGAAGACATCATAATTACACCAACCGTCAGTAGGAATAAGAGTAATACAGAATGATAAGAACCACTAATATATAAAAAGACTCCTTCACCACTCCTAATTCTATTTATCCATGTGGCAACCTACTAGAGCACCAACACCTTTGAAAGACACGTTAGATCGCAATTGTAAACCTATATGGTATAATATTATACCCTCACATCACTGGTCACTTTGTATCTTAATTAAGTGAATTAACATTTTCACTGATAAAGTTCCCTCGTAAAACTTAGAGACAATGTTGCATACCACAAAAAACATTGGGAAAAAGCAAATGCCTCTCTCTTCCATGCACTAATTTTGTTGTTATCTTATCTAAAATGCTCACCATCTAAATTCTAGCTACACACTGTACAAAGTAGAAAACGTTATCTAAATAATCAGAAGCACCTTACCTCATACTTAACCCACTCTACCAATTAAGATTAATGAGAACCATACATGTATATGTATTAAACAGCTCTTTCCTACGACAACAGTAACACACAAAGTTGATTCTACCTGATACAGGGTACCGAAAAAATCCAACATTTACAACACACAAGATACAATAACATTAAAATGTATTTTGGAAAGGCCACAATACAGCAAAAAGTGAACAAACAAGTAAAGATGATTCAATACTGTACCAGATTGAGAGTGCCATGACTAACTCTCACTGTGATACTATTTCTTGCTATGGTGAGCTAGTCATGGCACCCTCAATCTGGTACAGTTTTAAATTATCCTCACTTGTTTGTTCACTTCTTTGCTGGTAATGTGGCTAAGTTAACCATGAAGATGTTTGATGTAAACTACAGTGCTGCTACAGTAATAATATAAATTGCCTCAATAACATTTGAAACTTGGCAACTCTTCTTGAAATAATATCATGCAGCTAATTGTGCAAGGAAGGACATCTACGTGACAGGGTCTAAACCTCTAAAATGAACTATAAATTACAGATTTTTACTTTTTGTTCAGTTCACATATTTGACGCACACACGTATCACCTCACACAGAAGGGTATGCAATTATAGCAAAAACTTTAGCAGCCTGTTGTTATTGTCTACCTTGAGGTACAAGGGCATGCCATTATCTACCCTGAGGTACAAGTGCATGCCATTTCAAGTAAAAAATTAGCAGCCTGTGTGTATGCTGTGGTATACAGACTGTACAAAGACCCAAATACAAACAATCTACTGCACCAAACTTCCATTCACTAAACCTCGTGTGCCAATTTAGATACTATAGCCTATAGTATATGTAGGGTTTTCTACCATTTGTACATCTAATCACTGTTTTCTCCTTCACAAACGTCTTTACTGTTGTATTTAATTTCTGTAGGTCTTTATATTATTCTAAAATCCAACTCATCCACAAGCCGTGCCCCATTCTAACGTTGCTGACTGCACACCCACTAACATGCACAAGTCAGGGTCTCCAAGACTAATTCATCTATGAAGCCATGCCCATTTAGTTGCAGGATGTCATGGGTGCACTTTCTACTAACCCTCACTTATATAAATAAGAGACTGCCCTCCTCTGTAAGAGCCTGCCTTCCTATGCATGGCAATATAGAACTATATGAATTAACTCGTACATAAACTAGACTCAAACAAGTATGCTTACATCTGCAACTCTTGGTTGCATTGTTGCTTCTACTGTCTGTTTGTAGCGATCAAACTCCTGTCTCAGCTTCTCCAGCTCAAACTCAGTGTTCTGCCACATTACCAACAATTGCAATGCATTAGAAATTGAAAATTACAGCAAGGTGCCATACCGATCCCTTCTGTACATCTTCTAAGACATGGTTCTGAACCTTGTGAGCAGTTGCTACATTTGTCGCTGCTAGACGTTTCTAATCAAAAACTGAATAAACCAAGACTCCAACCAGTCTAACATAACACGTAACAACCAAGACAACTCTAGATGCAAAACATGGGAGACACACTGAACAGCAACCCAAACAAGAGAGACATGCAGTGACAGCCATGCTAGAAACATACCCATTCAAACAAACACACAAAACAGAGACAGATAGACAAACGAGGAGATAAAAAGATAAAGTCAAACAGACCATAAAAACACCAGCAGACAAATCAACAAAAAAGACAAACAGACAGGTGTAGTCCTAATAAACATTACTCAAATGTACTTATCCAAGTTCTGTTAGAAATGGTGGCCATAAAAGTGCTTCCAAGAGAGAAGCAGATTAAGTAGCAGTAAGGAGCAGAAATGTAGTGGAATTCCATTCCACCCTTTGTATGCACTTATCTGGTCAGCAACTTATCTGAGATTAGGTCTACCTTTCTTTACTTCCTTGAGCCATTAAATGTGAAAATGGAAGTCACTAGACATTGAAGGTTACCATTTGTTGACATGCCAGTTACTAGAGGACCACTTTGGTTTCACAATTGTTTATCATACTGGTATGACAACCAGAAAGACTACACTGCCAACATAACATTGGCTATACTACCTCCAACAGATTGGACAGTGTAGCTGTTGACTCAACAGTGTTTCTCCCCAGAAATCTTAAAAGGCAGAGCAGGATACTCCGTGAAGTGGGCATTACCCCAATGCCACGCCCAATAGCAGTTAAAACTATACTTTACATATCAATGAGGCTCAACTGTGTCAATGTAACATTGTGGTCTTACTCTAAAAATTTTAAATAAATTTCCCAACGTAAAGCTGAAATTTCTTAGCAAACGCTAAATTTAGATTTCTAGACAACGAGTGAGATTTTACATGGGATATCAATCCAAATACGTTTCCCTAGTGCACATCTGTTAGACCTAGAGTTGTGTCTTTCGACAAAGAGAGCACAGCAATGACTGGAAATCATTTAGCCACTGGCAATCTACTCCAGTCGTCCTGTGCTTGGAAGATGTGCTAGGAGCTTCATCAGTTGCAACTTATAACAATGCAGGTGTTCTTATCTTCAACAGCATTGCTCGTGAAGAAAGACTCAATAGTTCTCAGCAACGCCAACATGACACGTGTACTTCGCTGACATGTATACTTGCACGTGCTGAGAAAGCGTGGTTAAGGTCTGCATGCATGGGTGTAAAAGTGTTAGTGTTAGTGTTAGTGTTCTGCACAATTAGATGCAACCCGCTGTCTTATTATCTTACTCAGCTTACTTCGAGATCCTCAAGTCTTGGCATCTGAATGATCTACTTTACCTAAAAGCTTAACGTAAACTTAGAATGAGGCAAAAGATGCTGGGGAAAACACTGCTTAACATGAGAGTTAAGTTGAGCTTGGTATAGAACTAACTCAATCACCCTGGAGCCAAGACATTCTACCGAGTACAACAAGCACAGATGAAAAAGCAGCAGCAGCAAAAGAGAAGAAATCAAACATTGCACATATGGTTTTTAACACTTTAGTGGTTGGGAAGAGTGGACAGATCAAGTTGCTTTACAAAGACAATTAACAGACAAACAAAAATAGACAAACAAGAACCAAAAAACAGACAAAGACATAAACAGATGAGCCAACAGGCAAACAGACAGACACAACGTTTTCTCCCCAGCAACTTGTTTACGATTAGAGGCTGACAAATGATAAGCTTCTGATCATAGCAAAGCAATGGTCTCGCTTTCTGGCCTGCAAGTATGGTGGATGACCATATGGTTCTGTAAGTCTATTGCCAGTTATTGGTGTAATTGCTGGTGAGTATGAAACATGACTTAGTAGGTATACAGAACAACACCAGGCCAATATTCGAACTCAACATGAGATGAGTTGTTATTGTTTAATAGAACCATGAAATGCAAGTTCAGCAAGTGCATTGTCACAGCCCATCCATTTAGCATGTGTTCTTGATACACAGTGTGGGTTTAAACAACATCTGTTCTCAACATGAGCTCTCAACATGCATTGCCAGCATGTATTCACAACATGCATTGTAATATGCTTTCTTGACAAGCGTTCTTGCCATTGGGAACACGAAGTGTCACTTAGTCAAAGGTAATGGTCACCTTTAACTTAATTAACACCTTACACCCTGACTTGTCTATAATAGTTTACTGTCACTTTAACCAAATAAAAAATAGAATGGCACCGCCCAAATATAATGTTACATGTAATTTCTGAATTGCAGTAGTCTTGCAACTAGAGTGATTGCAAACACGGGCGTATACATTTTGAATTTCTAATTTTAACCGTTGAACAATTGAAATGTGCGTCATGGTTTAGATTTTACCAATTATTCGTGCAATCAGCAGCAAATAATATGGCCTAAGGTGCACAGACCAGTGACACTCTGTGCGGTCAACAATGAGAACACATTTTGTGAATGCACGTTTGGCTATAGTTTGGGCAATGACGTGGAGAATACATGTTGTCAACTCACACTGCTTGTCAAGAACGCATGCTAAATGGATCAGATATGCCAATGCTCATGCTAAAATAGCATTTCATGGTCAAACAACAAAATGCATGTCGAGTTCAATTATTGGCTGTGGTGGTGTTCCATATAGGTAGCCCCAAAATCTCGCCCAGTTTACACGGTGTCAAATAAATAATAAACCAAGTCCGGCTGAAGACTGTTGATCCGGTCCAGCACAGCCGTGGTTAAACCAGGAATACAACTGAAGACTTCATTGAATGAATATGTAAGAGAGTGTATGTGAATCTGCAACTGGATTACATGACATCAAACAACCAGAAAGTGACATCATTATTAATGATACGAAAAAAAACAGTAATTGTTGTTTCATAATTCTTTGACGAAATCTTCTAATTCTCCAATTGTGAGAAGTCTTTAGCTGCCACTTGCATTTAATTAATCTACTCATATTCAACAACTTTTTGTGGTTCTATAATAATTTAATTGCTTGGCACGAAGACGATTTGAAGACACCCTTGCTGTGCTCAATTCATGCATGTAACTAATTGGTAAAGGAGGGTATACTAGCGTCAAAACCGAGCTGACACTAAACGTGAGTCAAGTCCACAGACTCAAGACCCTCTTTCGGTCAAACTTTTACTGTGCGACCATCCAAACCTGAGTCAGTCCCCAGTTACAAACACAACATTAACACGATTAAATCATGCCTGACACAACCACTATTGATGCTTTGCCTGGTGTGGGTATCGAGCTTGATAGTTTCTCATAACTCCTTGGAACAAGGTCAATTCTCAAATATCTGAGGTAGACGGCTTTACAGCAGCAAAGAGCAAACACCAGAAAGAGAGAGCAGCAAGACACTACTAAGTGTATATAGCAAGTCAACCAATGTCTTTAAAGGGTAACTGCAACGCAAAAATAAAAAATTCTTTTATGTTACAAATCGATAGTTCTAGTTGCATACATGACAGGAAAAAGTTTTAGATTTTCAAGCTAAATCTTCGCTGAGATAGAAACAGGTCAAAGTTGCTTCCGCTTCTTCAAGTTCCGGTAATGGGTGTGATGCAGTGTACACGTCACAGAGGGGAGACTCAATGCTAGCGTGTACTGTAAACAAAGGAATCTATGGCGAAAGAATGATTCAGTGTTGCGTGGTTGCAAAATGCACCAATTTGTGTAAGTCATACGCAAGCGTGTTTTGATTTCCGAAGATCACAAGCTAAGAAAGAGTGGAAATCGCAAATACGGAGAACAATTGCACAGACGTTTGTCGTCCGGACGACTACTACTGAGTAGGACGCATCCTACTCAGTGGACAGGAGCCTGTAGTAGCCACTTCTAGCCTGATTGCTTCGAGATACATCCAGCCAGGTCTATTCAAGAGCTTGGTCTGGGTTGTAGAAGAGCAAAATTGAGGCCACCATTTTCCATCTACCAGCATGCCACCACACTTCAAGATCACAGCACTCCGCAAAAGGAGAGCCACATTTGAGAAGCGGGAAAAATTACGTTACGGAAGAATCTCGTGCAGGACTAAAACTACTGCAAATGGTTAGGAGAGGTCAGACTCTTGATGACTACACTTGCGTCTAGGTGCTTGATCCTCATGTGTAGTGAATGCAGTCATATGCATTACAGTATACTGTACAGTGAACTCAACCCTTCTGTCAACGTGAATTCAACGTACGAACTTCAAGTCATTTTGTTCTCTTTCTCACAGCAATAGCTAGAGTTTTGCATGAACTCACCAGTATACTGTGCCACTATTGTCGCTAGTGTTCGACAATTTTATCGTGTCACTATTTGAGACAAACTCAAACACGTTTTGACAGCACACACACTCCACATGAGTGTATGTATCCATTATCTCACAACAACTGCAGCTGCACCTGTGATGGTTGTTTACTTACCCGGATGTGCATCGATTACATTTGCTACTCCTACTTCTACTTGCAATGGTGACAGACTATCGGGTAGCTTGTCCTCTTCCTCGTCCACTTTCAAGGCAGCAGGCGAGCTCAAAGCTACAGAGACACAGTTGCTGAGCTCGAACCTACGTGGTCTAATCACGTTAGTGGTTCCCAGCAGATCTTCTCCATCCTGCAATTAATGCAACGACGGAACGTTATCATCACGTGAAAACCTCCAGAGGGCTCTTTAGAAGAATAACTGTTGCTGCCGTCACCTCTACTCTAACAGCGTTGCCTTGGATATGAAGATGTACTCATTTTTACAGGCCACTGACTATACAGGTGCATACACATGTCTCCCCTCTGTGACGTGTACCTGCACCACTCCCGTTACCGGAACTTGAAGAACCGGAAGCAACTTTGACTTGCTATATCTCAGCAAAGACTTAACTTGCCTATAATTGCATTGCACTTATGTGGCAGCCAGTTCCATCTGTGGCAGCCAGTTTTTCAACAACCGTCGGAGTTATCAATAGACAAAGAAGGCAAAAAACATAAGAACTTAAGATCATTTGGAGATAACATATGGCTGCTGCTGCCTTGCAAAACTGCAACACAAAAGATTTTCCAGCAAACTCTGCATAGTTGCTAAAAGCAAAGACTTAAGCCTGGTTCACAATACACCTCACATCACGTCGTCTCGCGTCAAAGGAGGCCATTTCCGATGCGACGTGTTGGATAGGATTTTTCCTATTCCAATGCGACACGTCAGAAACGGCCTCCTTTGACGCGAGACAACGCGACGCAACGCGATGCGATGCGAAGAGTATTGTGAACCAGGCTTTAGATTCAAACATCATTATGTTGTTTGCATCTGTGTGAGTTGTAGTGATACTTTATGAAAACAAATTTGACAGATGGCCAAAAAGACAAACAAACAGACATACAAACAAACAGACAGACAGACATACAGGCAAGATAATAACAAACAAATAGAAACAGATGACCAGTGAGAATGTGCAAGCAACAGCAGACACATATACTCAAGCAACCCACCCACTAACACAACAGTCACCACAAACATAACTATAAAACTCATGCTACGTAGGATCTACCCAGAATCACCACAAACATAACTATAAAACTCAGGCTAAGTAGGATCTACCCAGAATCACCTTCAACTGAGCTATCTCATCGTGCAATTCTTGTAGTTGAGCATCATGTGATGTTGTGACTTCTTTACTTTGTTGCATCAAGTTATTGTTTTCAGCAGTCAAATGAGCAACTCGGTCCTTCAGCTGGCTACAAAACAAAAAAAATGCAATACATTCTTAAACGAGAGAAGTCAACCTCTTCAATAGTTATCCAACTGTGCAAAGCCTAATCAAAATATTTGATACCAGTATCTAATAAATCTACTAAACAGCTGCAAAGTGAACACCACAAATTTAATAGCCAATTAGAATGTTCAAATAATACACTATCACAATAAGATAACAATGACCAAAGATCTACAAAAATCAAACCAGGCACAACCGTACTAACAGTCATTAACAATGAAGAACAATAGCATAACTTGGTACATATCCACAACATCTTTCCTTCCAAGTTACCTATCTGAACAAAAGTCAAGCTCTATACCTTGTCAGCAGAAATATGAGAAAACTAATGTGCATTTGACTAATGTAAAGCAATTGCTAATAATAATGGAAAGATGTGTACATGGAATGATGTGCACACATATTAAATGCTGAAAATAAAAACACATTTCTTGTTGAAGAGGGTTATTTTAGCAATCCATGTAATAGTATACCTACCAAAGAGACATTCACAATTTCATCACTTTCACAAGCATACAAAGAATAAGCTAAAAGTTTAAGCAGCTCTGCACTTTGATAAAGAAAACGACAATGACTATCTTATGAGTCTCCGAAGCATTACACAAGCTGGTCCTGTATCTGTCCACAGAGGTCTATCAATAAAGACATATTCTTTGACAATTACAATATTCTACTTCAATTCAGTCATCAACTGTAGTACACAAGTCACCTAGCATTGCAGAATGATGCTGTGTGTGAAGATCAGCAGCCAAACATACAAAGTTGAAACAATTGCACAATCTTCTCAGACGCAAGACAAAAATAAAAACACCCCTGATGTTTAAAACCTATAACCAAACCTAAAAACTTCCTACCAGCTTTACATGACCTCTAGACACAAGCAAGGCCACGCAGCTTACAACAAATCACTAAAAATACGTAGGCATTATACAACTTTGCATGTAACTATAGACATAATAATAAGCCATAACACTTACAATTCAATTGTTCCAACTACTGAATGTAATACATTGTAATAATACACAAAATGTATGGGCTTGTTCAAAGTTATCGACAATTTCACGAGCATACAAAGCACATGCTAGAGGAGGGGTTATGGCATCTGCACACTCTATAAAAAGTTGATCGGTACGAAATGGCTTGTGCTAATTTCTCTGTTTTCCATGGCTGGAAGTGCATCATGCATTGTTCTAGCACCCGTATGTACAAGATTTGCAAACATGTGGACCGCGGCAGCCTACTCCAGTTATGTTCCAGAACAACATCAGCCATCTATAAACAACCCGGCTGTCTCTAAGACTTTCTCAATGTTTTCATCTTTGTCCACTTAAATGACGGGAAACCTCAAGCTGACATCATTTGAGCGGGTCAACTGGAATGAAGGAAGAGGAACTGTATCAGTGCAGAAGCGCTAGAGACCACACGTCAACACTGTAATAGATGGAACAATGGTCAAGCTATTGAATTTTGCACCAATATTATTACAAACCATGCTTTGGAAGGAGAGGGGGCTCCAGGAAAGCGTGAGCTTTGTACACTCGTGAAATTGTTGATAATTTTAAACAACCTCTAATGCACACCCCGTCATTTACACATTTACCCCAATATGCTTCCCAGAGACAAAAGGAGGGTTTGCAAAGAAATATAGTAAGCTTTGTATGCTTGGGAAATGAAAAAATTGTAAAAGATCCCTAGAGTACGCACAAAAATGCTACATGTAGATCTTAATTAATTAAACATTCTCAATAAGCTTTGCTGATACATGTTCGACATCTTATCTAAGAATTTAGCATATCAATCATAGACACGCAATTAAAATCATCAAAAGCCAAGTAGCCCAGAGTCACTCCAAATAATACACAAAAGTGTGATTAACAAAACCATATTTAGTTACCTCAATTATTACTACAAAAACCACATAAAAATTCCAAAGCCAAAGAGAACTCAGCTAGCTCATCGCGATGCTATGCAGATTGGAAAGACGGGAACATACAAGAATAGTTGATAAAAGGAAGATCAATCCAGCAACGTCTGAGATATGTATCAATGAATTGTCATCAGTCAAAGAACACCATCAATCTTCAGTGACAATTTGCAGAAGCCATGCAAAGGGTGACCTAAAATCTGCTGAAGAAGATAACAATGGATTACTTTCTCTAGATGACTCCGCAAGTGATACAACACAAACAACAGTCAGAGATATTTTACGAGAGAAACATCCAGACTTGCTCCAGTTCACAAGGAGGAGAATGAAGCAACCCTGTCTGCTCAGTTCTGTTTGATGAAATCGATGGTCAACTAATACAGAAAATGGCACTGCGTACAAACGGTGCTGCTGGTCTTTCTGGTCTTGATGCAAGTCAATGGATAAACTTATGTACTGACTTTAGTAAACCATCTAAGGATCTATGCAATGCACTAGCTGCTCTTGCACGCCGCATTGCGACGAGAATTGTCCATCCTCAGGGCATTTCATCCTTAAGCCTTAATGCCTTGTAGATTGATCCTGCGAACAAAAATTCTGGAGTCACAGACACATAGGAATTTGTGAGACTACATGACCAATCATTGGCAAGGCTATTCTTCATGTCATAAAACCTGACGTACTCTCAACAACTGGAGCCTTACAACTTTGTGCTGGACAAGATGCAAGCTGTGAAGCTGCAATTCACACAATGACGTCCATCTACAATGATCCTAATACCAAGGAGTCCTGGTTGTAGATGCGGCAAATGCCTTCAATTGCTTGAATCAACAAATTGCCTTAAAAATATATCATCCACCTGTCCCGCCATTCTACCTGCACTAGCAAACTCATATCAGAAACCGTCACAACTGCTTGTTGGAGATAAAGTGATCTGGTCTCGAGAAGGTACAACACAGGGAGATTCACTAGCAATAACAATGTACGCCCTTGCAATCATCCCACTCTTGTATAATTACGAAAAGTAAAGTATGCTGATGATGAAGCCGGTGGAGGAAAGCTAAGTTCCTACGAGAGTGGTGGAGAAACTTAACAACACATGGTCCAACATTTGGATACTTTCCCATTGCCACAAAATCATGGCTAATTGTAAAACCTGGTCACCTAGAAAGAGCTACTAACCTATTAGAGAACAACAACGTCAACCTCACAACAGATGGCAAAACTTATCTTGGTGCAACGCTCGGAAGTATCAAGTTCTGAAAAAACTTTCTGAACAAAAAGTCTCAGATTGGTGCAATCAAATAGATAAGCTTTCGACTGCAGCCAAAACACAGTCTCAAGCAGCTCACTCTCTGTTTGTACATGCTGTAAATGGAACATGGACCTATACTATTAAAACAACAACGATATCGCTGAACTCTTACATCCATTAGAGAATGCCATTCAAACAAAGTTAATCCCTTCCATCACTGGTCACGCAGCTACTAGTAAATCAGATAGACAGCTCTTTTCTTTGCCATCGCATATGGAAGCCGGGCCTTATCAACCCGTTGTCGCTAACGTCAAAATATGATTACTCTAGAACAGTCACTCACTTGTCAATCTGATCCTTCAACAACAACCAAATTTAGGAGATGCTTCTCACCAACAGGCTTCCCTCAAAACGACTGTGAGATCTCACAAGCAACAGAAATTGATTATAAAAGCAGAGACGTTAGAGAAAAGCTTACTAAACAAAAGCAAAGAATTGTCAACTGACAAAAGAAAAAGGAGCTTCTAGCTGGCTCACAGTGCTCCCAAATGGCTTCTCATTACATAAATTAGCATGCACGATGCACTCTGCCTCAGACATGGTTGGCATCCTCCTCACCTGAGTGATGACTGTTCGTGTGGTCGAAAATTCTCAATAGACAATTCATTGTGTCCTATTGGTGGATATTTGGCAATTCGCTGCAATGAAATTCGAGACATCACTGCCAAAATTTTGACTAGCGTATGCTATGATGTCCAAATAGAACCAACATTGCAACCCTTGACCAGAGAAACAGTGTACAATAGTTGTTCTACCACTGACAACAAAGCTCGTCTAGATATCGCAGCAAATGGATTCTGGGGCAGTATATTTCAGAAGACATTTTATGACGTGCAAGTTTTTAACCCAACAGCCCTGTCATACAATTGAACATCAATTCCTGCCTGCTACAGATGCCAAGAGTTAGAGAAAAAAGAGAACTCATAGAGAGAGAGAGAGAGAGAGAGAGAGAGAGAGAGAGAGAGAGAGAGAGAGAGAGAGAGAGAGAGAGAGAGAGTGATATGAGTTGAACATGCTTCGTTTACTCCAATCATATTTTCGATCACTGGAGGATGCAGCAAATCGACGGATACTTTCTTCAAAAGGTTAGCTTCGTTAACAGTTGAAAAGGACGATTCTTCGTATGCCACAACAATTAACTGGATCCGATGCCCTCTGAGATTTGCTCTCCTTAGATCCGCCATCATGTGCATCAGGGGCTCGAGGATGGAAAAAAAAGGCAGAGTAAACAAGCGACAACATTCTGCTGGCAACAGCAGAGGGTCGCTTGTAATTTATAGCGGACATAACCTCAAGACTTTACATAGAGTCTTCTGACATTTTGTTACAGTCGGATAATCGCACTTCTTTTTAAAATTGTAGTGTATGTCTATCGGATTTCGTCTCATCTATGGATGTCTACATACAACAATATACTACATACAATAATATACTATCATCGTCATTATATTTATTTAACTAATCACATAAAAAAACTTTGCTGGAAAATCAACTTGGTGCATGCTTACATAAATTTAATAAAGTTGACCAACAGAAAATTCAAAAATCAAACAAACTTCAACTCATATGGCAACCACATGCATTGCACTAATACAGACATCTGACTCAGATAGCTGCTATAGCCAAGTTTTCCAGCGCCAGAGAGAAACAAAAACCTTCAATGAGACTACTTCGTCATTGCCTGACTCTATGACTAGACATTTCCTGGTGTCAGTCATAAGTGTTTCATTTGACCTCTATCAGAAATGGTAGAATGGGTAAACACACTTAATTGATCCCAACCTTTACCAGAAATCTCTACCAGCTCTACCATCTTTTCTCACAGCTCACAATCTGGCTGATCTTAAGCTTGGTAGAAATGTGTGTCGCATGTGCTCAAAAACTTTGCACTTGCACGTCTGGCTGTTTCTCATGACAAGATGAGTCATTCCTGCTACAGATTGTGAGACTTCAGAGGCAGCAATCACTACCCTGGCTTGGCGAGTACAAAATCCAAACAGCAAATATGTGTCGTCAATGTGAATTGAAAAAATTAGCTCTTCGATATCAATGCTGACCTTGACGTCAACGTTACTGTACATCTGACGTGGATGTCAGCGTCTGATGTGACAAACATGCCAGCATCACTAACATTGATGATGGCATCAAGACATCAATACTGATGCTGGAATATAGCAACATTCCATTCCAGTATCCAGAACACCTTAGTACTGAACATCAACCACAAACTTGTACACATTTTCAAGAATTAAAAACCTGTATCTAGAACCAAGAAGACATACTCAGGCTCTGCAACAAAGAAATCGCTTGTAGAATGCGTGTAGAACTATCCACAATTTGGCAAACCATTCCAAAAAGTAACAGATATCTCAGACAGAAGAAAGTCTTCCATATTAGAAATATAGGTTTGCATCAAGAAGTGGGAATCACTTCAAGATCACATTGTGAGAGAAACGAAACAAGTAAAACAACAAGTATCTGAAGATAAAGAAGTGTCACATCATGATCTGCAAGACTGCAAGACTCGAGCTTCAAACAATCTGATCTGTCACACATATATTTTGAACAAGTCAATGTTGACAACACTAATGTTAACCAGGGTCGACTGTTCAAGCTCAGCACTGATGTCGAAATCAGCGTCAATATTGTGGACCATCCTTAATTAATAGAAGAAGTGATTATAGTTCCATGTCGTGTGTTCACAGACGTCCCAGGTGTGAAACTAGCACATGCCTCATAACCAAGTCTACCAACCTCTACCAGAAAATGGTCAAAAGAATACAATACAAACTTGAACGAGATAATGACATCACCCGTGCAAATCCACATCTGTCTATTGACCCACCAGCATCCGACCACCAATTCCCCGGTCAACAGTCGCACTACTATAACCCTAATGCATGTGCGTCTCGGGTAAAGTACTTATGTCCTAAACCCCCAACTGCTAGCTTAGGTTATGGAACAGCTGCTGCACACATTGACTGGCACATGAGATTGTCGACATCGGACACCCTAAGTAAGTTAAATAAGTTAACACCAGTTACATTCCAATTGCTGATCGTTGGTCCAGCTAGGGGGCCATCCACAGGGTATTACTGTAACCTTAGCGCATGCGTACTTGGGTTACTGAGATAGCTGAAACTGTTACAATTACGTATTAAACAATTGAAAAGCACCTGCAAAATTGCTTTATCAAAGTCAAGCAGTAAACCAAGACAACCAAATCGAAACCAAGATGACACAGTAAATAGAACTTTGCACTCACAGTATCGTTGCTTCGTCATCAGCTCTTGTTCTCTCATAGGATCCAATAACAGTTGACAACTCAGACAATCTATCTTCTAGTACAGCAACCCGTGATTCATCCATCTAAATAATTCAACCAAACAACTTCCATTAGCTAAGCAACATTAACAGCAAAAACAAACTTACAAACCATTGTAAAAAATCAAGAATACAAACAAAAAGACTAGAAATTACAATAATAATAACTCATCATATTCCACCAGCAAACTTATGCTATAATTCTCAATGTTTCCTTAACATTAATTCAATTAACGTGAATCAGTAACAATAAAGTATCAAACAACAGTGCACTTTTAGCTTGCCACAAGCAAAGTACAACAGCAAACCTACTACGTACCTGTGTTTCAGTCAATGCACCTATAAGTTTTAAGCATCAAATCTTCAATTACCTTATGTATTATACCTATAGGTGTAGATAATCAACATACATTTTAGTCTTAATCTCATACAGAACACATTAGCCTTAAACTGAGCATGCAGCCCAAATCTGTAGACTGTCTGAAAAAACAGAACAAAACTGACATTTCAATACGCTGAGACTATTTGTGGACTTTCTAAAACGTCATCTTAGTCAACAGTTTTCCATAGTAGCCGACCTACCAGAATCAGTATACAATTTTCCTGTCGATATAACCTGTACCTGCCTTCGTCCAGACATTGTTGTTTGGAATGCCGTCCTCAAAAAGGCCTGGATGCTTGAGCTGTCGGTCCCATTCGAAACAGTCGTGGAAGAAACGAAGGCCCGGAAAGAACGCCGCTATGCCCAACTTGTCAAAGATGCTAACCATCAGTATAAGACGGAGCTTTTGCATCTCTTGGTTGGGTCGAGAGGATTGATTTTTCCTGAAACTCGACGAGCAGTCTGCATGTTGTGCAAGCCTCTTCAACGCGACTTGGACGATCTGTTTCAAGCTGTCATTCATTCCACCCTGAAAGACTCTTTTCGATGCTGGTTGGCAAGAAGAGACAACATCTCTTAACTTCAAAGTGTTTTTTTGTTGTTGTAATTTCTGCTTTTAATCATTTGTGATGTATAGTCTTCGACTGGACCTCTACATAGCACTCCAGAACTCTACTTCTGTTATAGTGCTACCAGTCCTGTAGACGCTTATTGTACTGTATCGTTCGGTATATTACAATAAAGGACCTTCCATAGATAGATAGATAGATAGATAGATATATTGGAGTGCAAAGTAGCTTTTGGTTGTTTATATCTGCTATAGTACTGTAGGCGTCCACACTGTGGCATATTTGGAGGAACAGAAGTGGCCATAGCACATGCAAGGCAATAGAAATGTCTTACGAGAAAGTAAACCTCTGGTTGTCTGCTGCATGGCTGCACTAATGTGCTCAGAAAGAAAACGTGGCTTTGATTTGCTTCTCCAATAATGCCAAGATGTAAAATAAATGAGCAAAACAAGGAAACTAGCAAGAAATCAGTAATATGGGCAAACTGCAAGTACAGACCCGTGTAGTGCATACTCTCAGCCGGAATGTTTTGAAACGGAGAAAAACATTGCTATGAGCTTTTGGCCGTTTACCCAACTTAACAGAGACTGAAGTCTGAAGCATCAAGCTGTGCGGGTGATTTGTGTAATAGAAAACCTTTGGAGGATTGCAACAAGACAATGTACGAGAAAGTCAACAAATACAGAGAAAGGTCGAAAGAAAGCAGGATAAATGAAAGGTAATTCCTGTAGAATTCTAAAGAGTTGCTGAATACATCCACTAAACAGGTCTCAACATGCGATTAGCTCATCCCACCGATTTCTCACTTGTTTCACTCACACTGCCTATTTCTTTCACATCTTGGCATTTATTGGAGAAGTGAATCAAAGCCACACTTTCTTTCTGAGCACATTACTGCAGCCAGCAGGCAACCAGAGGTTTACTTCTTGTAAGACATTTCTATTGCCTTTGCATGTGCTACAGCCACTTCATTCCTCCAAATAACGTCACGACGTGTACACCTACTATACCACATATAAAACTACCGAAAGCAACTTTGCACCTTAAATTCTTCACAAATGAAACTTTAAAAAATAAAAATTCTATTTGGAGGGCATATGGATGCTAAGAACTAACAAAAATGCAATAAATATTTTGATTTTGTATTAGTTACCCTTTAATATTAAGGCAAACATGTGAAATAGAAATTTTATCTTTCACTAGTCTATTATCATTTTACTAAAAAAAAGACGTACACATATTCCAAACATTACATATAAAGTTGTAAAAAACTTAAGAGCATTTCAGAAAACCCACAAACTGAAGTTGAGATACAAACATAAACTCAGTAAAAAGTGACTGAAAAATAATGGCATACAAGCAAACTGTAACATGTACCCCTCTTGTAGCCTTAGATCTCTGCTCTGCATCTATGGCTCTTTGTTGCTCTATTAAGAGACACTGAGCATGTTGCGCCTACATAAACAGATGAGAGTCAAGACAGAAGCAGAAACTGCTACACCATTTACCAATAATGCAATAAGCATAAAGACTGGATCACAGAATAACCTTACAAAACAATGCATCCAAAAAAACATTCGCGTGTACTGAAGCACAAACACAGAAACACATATGCATAGGACAGACTCGCAACAGGCACACGCACGCACGTGCACGCACACGCACACGCGCACGCACGCACGCACGCATGCACGCACGCACGCACGCGCACACACACACACACACACACACACACACACACACACACACACACCAGAATGTCAGAACTGACTGTTGCAATTAACTGAACGTCAAAATGACTAACATAAACACATGACTAATACTACCAAAAAAATTACTGCTGTGTATGTTACTAAATTAACAAATAACTCAGCAGTAGTTTCTAACCTTCATATCAGCCATTTCTTTCTGAAATTGTAACATCAGTGGAGACGGCCTGGCAACTGATACTTCAGCTGCTCTCAACCGTTTCCTTGTCTCCTACGTCGTATCACATTTTATAGTAGATCAACTAACAATAACTGGACATACATGCAGTTCATCTGAAAGAGTCTTGATTCGCTTTTCATACACCTCGTGCTTGATAGGCACTTCTTTAGCTTTCTTTAGTGTTACATGAAGGTCTTGAACCTAAATATAATCAAAAACAAAATCAGTCTCACTAGCTTTTGCAAATTGCATAATTACCAACTACTTCTGCCTGTAAACATGTATATTTGTTCATCTAAAAGTTTCACCACATCTACAGGTTAAGCTCGATTTCTAGTGACACTGGCACACACACTCAGGACATAACTGAAACACCAATATAAAAATTAAACAATGGACCTCTTTAATTAAATAGTCATAAATCACCAAAGTTCAGAGTATGTTACTGTTGTAGTAAAAAATTTTGGACAGTGATCGAAGCACAAGAAAAATGAATGAAAACCTATGTGTGTGCATGCAGACAAAACTGGTGACGCTTTGTGAGTGTAATTTTACTAGATGTCCCTCTCAGGACCTCTACAATCCACAGAGTGGCGCGTTCACAGGCGTAGACTACATGTCTACAATCGCCGTTAGCGTGACAAGTGTTTGTCAATTCTTCCACATCATCCTTGCAGTTCAACGGAGTCGTGATGTTCTGCTGATCTGCAGCCGGCTGTTGGTTGACTTGTAGCCTACGCAGCTGGAAAAATTTTTCCCAGGTTGCATAGTAGTTACGGAATGAGAGAAGGTGATGATGAAGAACCAGGAGGAGCTTACTTCATTAAAGTAATTGAAAAAAGATTATAGATTAATTGGATAATGGGTCACGTGATGGTATTTATGCATAATGTGTCCCTAGGCCAATCTTCGCCTTACAGTGGCAACTTTGTTTCCGGTCACGTGAACCCTACATGTCATCGTGCACGTTACCATCACCAGTAAGGCAAAGATGGCCTAGTGTCGAGGCTAGCACTACAGTACAATGTAGAGTATAGATTCCTATATTACTGCAATAACCTCACAGAAACATAGTCAAGCATCTCAAATTAAATTAAGTAAACAGTTGAAAGAATTTCACAATTTAGAGAATGAGCAACACAATAGAAGCCATGCATTAGTGAAATCAACAAAAAGGGGAGAACAATGGGTCAATGAGATGAGCAAAAACACATGACTGTTGAGTTTGAGAATACAACTTGCAGAAGCAAATATGTACCAAGGCTTTGGCAACCCACTGTATAGGTCAGACCTGGTCTAAATAACAGAAGCATCAACAAAGTCCTGAAACCATAAAATGCTACCCCACCCAACTTCCAGTCCAAAGTCCAAGATAAGTCAGAGATAAGGGTTATTTTACAGACCATAGCTCTAAGGCATTCAACAGACCCTTTCTAGAACTGTAATTGTTATTAAATTTCCAAACAGATTGTATATTCTCTTGTGAGCAAGAAATTATTAACCCTGTAAGCTATTCAAATATATTAGTAGTTCAGAAAAGTTGCTGTAGAATGCAACCATTTACAAAATATGAAAGTCACATACATGTACATTCATTTCTGTTCCAACATCACTCACTAGCTATACTCACTCACTGATACAACTAAAAGTTGAATGTGCAGTCATTGACTATTATTGGACATCAGTGTTTCTAAATTGTAGAACTCTCGTTGTGGCTACTGTATATGATAGCTTTCAAACTGCATTTACAGAATTCTATGCAGAAACACAATAAATACGTAACAAGACATAAGCCAATCAAAATACTATAATATGCCCCAGCTTTCGAGTATTTAGCAAACTTGCAGTTATTCAATAATTAATATACCTACTACAACAGCAACTGAATTTAGCTATCCCTCCTTAATTAAGCTGTTCCATCACCTTCTCATACATAGCAAGATATTAGCAGGTGTCCCACAAAATAACAAACAGATGTTTAAGTTATGTAAAAGAAAGAGAAACTCATTACCCTCTCCAATAACGACTTATCAATTGTCCCTGCTAACAAATCCAGAAATACTTGCATTACTGTAAATCACTTTGCTAGGGTGGGGCTATGATCATACATATTCAGTCACATAGCTACGTCTTCTCGCCATTAGGCAAAATCATTTGTCACAACTTGACCCTAGTCTACATATGGTACAATTACTTAACTGGCTTGGTCATTCTAAATCAAAAATACAGTGAAAAGCATAATCCAAGAGTGAGCCACACACTTAACAAGTGTTGAACTAATTAATGAAGTGAAATAGACATCAACATGAAACAAATTACAAAGAGCCTTGTCACTGCCATAAATGCAAGAAGAGACATACAGCAGGCTGTTTCTTATTGATATTTAGCTAAAAAATAATTCCTGAAAAGTCATAAGTTAGAGTGGCCTCTGATAGTGCACAAAATTAAAAGCCAACAGCATTACAATGGTGTAGTGAGCTCAGTCACAACAGATAATGCAGCAGTATTTAAAAGAGAAATGTCTCAATGCATGTACAGTAAGTACTGACATATTCAACAGTGATTCATAATAATTATACCAGCTATAGCAGTTAGTTGCTTGCTTGATCATTACTACTATTGCCCCTACGTCCATACCTAAATACGTCAACGTCTGTTAAACATTCATCGTCTTTTATTAGGTGTCAGAAGTATCAGTCCCTGTAACCGAAATCTCTTCTGGGCAAGTTGCAACATGTCACTAACCTGACCCTCCAAGTCATCCTTCACTTGTCTCTCTTTGGCAACAACTTGTTGAAGTTCCCTTAACATAGCAGCATGATCTGTCTGTTCTGCTTCTCTTTCTTGCTGCTGTTGTCTCAAGTGAAATTTTAACTAAAGAAAATACAAATCAAGAATGCTCACAGTTCTCCACCCTTCATGCATCTAACTGTTTCAACTTCTGATGTAGCTTGTTTGAAAGATATTTCAACAGTCTTCTTTTCTGTGGTTGCTTGCAAAACTGCAGCCTCATACTCTGCCTGCACATAATATCAATAAATGTACTATAATGGCGTAAATCAACTTTCCTACAAAGCACATTGCAGATCACTGCTATTAAAATAGCAGCGGCAAAGCAACTTGCATGTAGGGGGCAGGGCATGAAAAGATTTCCAAGTACATGGACTAATGCAGATTTTGTTACTTAAATGCCATACTGTGCTTACAAAAATACAGTTTGCACTCAAAGTTGAAGGGGTAGCTGTCCCTCTTTCCCCTATTCTTCCCAAGCTCCACTGCCACTGCTAAGGGAAAAATGTTCTACTTAGCCAACACGTTCCTTGCAGACAAACATGTCCCAGTCTTCCAGGTCTTTGAAAATACATTACTTTTGTCACACAGAAAAAAATGGTGCTAACATGATGCTAACTAACTACATTAACCAAGTACAACAGGAACAACTAAAAACTAATGCCCACGGTCTGCACTGTACACATGTGCTTGGCTGTAAAATGCCTAGTGGAAAGCTGTGAATGCCTAACTAAAGATGCCATGCACATGCCAAATGGTTCATTCTATAGACATGTGCTTTGCTTCAAAACGTCTAGCGAAACTGTGAAATGTCTAGCGAAGCTGAGAAACTGTACCAAAGAGTGAGAAAGGACTAGAGAGTTGCAAATGCATAATAAAAGACATCACTCACATACCATGTGCCGCTCTATCTAATGCTTAGGTGAGCGTTTACTGCGCATGGTGACAATGGAAGAGCTAGAGTTTACAGACATTACGTTCGGCTGCATGACTTATGAGTAGCTAATGTCTGGTCACTATTCCGTACCCTACAGACTGATGTCACCGTGTCACTGTGTGTAGGGGGAGCATGACGTACAGTATCTGGTAGCTCTTAACGTTTAGTTAGTTTCCGTAATTGTGTGTGTGTGTGTAGGGGGGTCAGTTCTTGTAAGAGCTATATTAGTCAGCACCTCCCTGTGGTGGCCCCCAGGCAACAGTGTTTTCACTTTATGAACACTGGCTAAAGCTGACTGGAGTCTTGGAGTCCTTTGATCTTGAGTACAGGGTGTCGAATGATGGCATCATTCAGTTCATGCCAAGGCTTTCCCCTGCGGAGGTTTTGCAACCCTCTCAGGGCGAGATATCGAATGATGCACATAGAGCAAGTCGGGTGGGTGAAAATTGTGCATGGCATCTTGGAATGTGAGAACGCTAGTTGATGTTGATGGACCTACTGAGATTGCTAGACGTTTCAGTAGTGATGTGAGTGTCATTGATGAAAGAAAGATAGACCAAGTTATAAGTGAACTGGACAGATACCAAGTGAATGTGGCAGCATTGCAGGAAACCAAATGGTTTGGAGTTGATGCGTATAGAATTGGAGGTAGTGTTGTGTTGACAGCTGGCAGGGATGTTCCTGACGCAGAGCAAAAAAGGCAAAGAGGCGAGGGGGTTGCCATAGTCTTAACTGAAGAAGCTATACATGCATGGAAGACAGGTGGTAGTCAGTGGAAAGCTTGGAGCTCAAGGTTGGTTACTGCTGCTCTGGAGACTGGCTGTGGACGACTGTATGTTCTATCTTGCTATGCTCCTACATTCATTGCAAGTAGGGAAGAGAAAGACAAATTTTATAACAATCTTCAAGCTGCTCTCTCATCTGTGCCATCAAATGAGTGTTATGTGATGTTGGGCAATTTTAATGCTCACGTGGGTTTAAGAAGTGTTGATGATGACTGGTGGTACAAGAGAGGCCCTCATGGATATGGTGAGATTAATGAAGCTGGAAAAGAGTTGCTGTCTTTTCTATCTATAAATGAGACTACCTTTTGCAACACCTACTTTAAGAAAAGAGAAATTCACAAGTAGACCTAGCAGCACCCAAAGTCATTGAAATGGCATTGCATTGATTAAGTGATTATGAGGAAGGGTCATAGGAGGAAGTGCCTGGATGTTTCTGTGATGCATGGTGCGGATTGTAACACTGATCATAAAAATGTTGAGAGCTAAAGTGGTAGTTGGGAAGAAAAAGTCATTCAGTGGGAATGCTGCAGCAGCGGCTGTGAGAAGATGGATGTGTCAAAATTGAAGGGCAAATGTGTTGATGAGAGGGGCAGAGAGATATGTGTGGGTAGTTTATGAAGAGTGTTAACCAGAGGTTACAGGAAGAGTGGGATGAGACAAAATGTGAGCAAGAGAAGTGGGATACCCTGAAGACGGCGTGTGTGACGGGACTAAGACTGAGCTTGGATATGAGGATAAGAGACAACCAGATTGAGAGTGAGAAAAATTTAAAGCTACTCTTCTTAGAGAGAAATAGGCTATATGCGTTGTGGCTTAGCACTGGAAATGAGATCTACAAGAAGAACACAGAATTGCAAGGACAGCAGGCGAGCAGTGACAACAGCTAAGGATGCCTGGTTCCAACGTAAAGCTTTGGAAGCAGAGAAAGGGAGACACAGTGGGAAGCTTGTATGGAAATGTATTCGTGACATTCAAAGAGGAAGAAATGGTGTTGCCAATGAGATCGGCTGTGGTAAAAGATGAGAATGGTCATGTATGTACCACTACTGAGTCCCAGCATAGACAGAGAAGACATTTTAACAACATCCTCAACGTACAGAGTGGATTTGATATGGAAGAGTTAGAAACAGTAACACAAAGACAACTGAAGCCAGAAATGGCTGAATTACCAACAGAGGATGAGCTGTTAAATGCTATTAAAAAGGTGAAGAACGGTAGAGCTGGTGGTGAATCTAGTATACTTCCAGAGATGGTTAAGGCTGCTTGCATTGGATATACATTTTCTAAAACATTACTGGAGTTGGTGCATGATGTGTGGGAGAAGAGGAGTGTTCCAGATGATTGGCGTGATGCTATGTTAATTCCTATTCCTAAGAAAGGTGATCTCAGCCATTGTGACAACTGGAGGAGAATTTCACAGTTGACTGTAATCAGGAAAATTGTGGCCAGGATCCTACAAGAAAGACTACAAAAGTTACAGCTGAGAACGAGTTACCTGAGTCACAGTGTGGCTTTAGGAAAGGAAGAAGCTGTGCAGACATGATTTTAGTTTACGTCAGCTGGCGGAGTAGTCTTTAGAGCATGAATCTAAGGCCTTCTTCACTTTTATTGATTTGAAGATTGCTTATGCATTAGAGAAGATTGGCATGCCTGAAGAAACAATTCAGCTGATCGCATCTTTTTTATCAAGACATGAAAGCAAAAATTCGTTTGGATGGAACAACGTTAGAGGAGATTGAGGTTCAAAATGGTTTGAGACAAGGTTGTTGTATGGCTCCAGTGTTGTTCAACCTGTACACATGTTTAGCTGTAGAGAGGTGGTTGGTTAGGGTAGAGGATACTGAAGAAGTGGGCATTACAATCAAGTACAAACAGGACAAGAAATTGTGCAGGAAGTATACTAAGAATGCTCGTGAGAAGAAGATAACAGAATGTCAATTTGCTGATGATGCAGCTCTTCTTTCATCATCAAGATCAGGTGCAGAGAAAGCAGCAATGAAATACCAACAAACAAACAGAGAATGTGGGTTGACTGTTAGCATTCCCAAGACAAGACACAAGATAACAGGAAGACTGGTTGAAGAAAACTATCGAACACCTGTTGCACTTGAAGGAGGAGACATTGAGATGGTAATGAGTTTTCTTATCTTGGGTCTGTCATTACCAGTTCTGGACAAGTGACTGTGGAGGTAGACAAAAGGGTAGCTCAAGCGTCAAGGGCTAAAAGGCTTCAAGAAAGGCTGTCTTATTGATAAACACCTAAAGATATCAACAAAAAGAATAATTTACAATGTGTGTGTTATGTCTATGCTGTTTCATGGAGCAGACTGTTGGGTCCTTCTCAGAAAGCAAGAGAAGAAGCTGAACACCTTCAACCATCGATGCATTAGAAGTATCTTGGGCATTTCCAACAAGCAACAATGGTCTGAGCACATAACAATGGCAGAAGTGAGGAGATGGTGAGATGAGGAGACTGCATATGAGAAAGTGAAGACGAAAAGGTTGGAATGGTTGGGACACCTAGCTAATATGCAGACCATAGGATACCAAAATCAGCATATTTGGTTGGTTGCCTCATCCCCCCCCAGATGTGTTCCAAAGAAGAGATGGAGAGATACGATGAGAAGAGACTTTAAAGACATTGAAGTATCGGAGGAGGAATAATGTTGAGGTTATGAGGTCGAGAGCGAGCTGGAGTACATTGTGTCATGATGGTTTGGAACATTGGAGAGAGAGAATGGGGACATGTGCTTCGGTGGTAGTCAGGGATGTGATGTGTGAGGTGTGCTCCAGAACCTTTAGAAGACAGAGTGATAAGGCGAGACACAAGTGTATGGAAGAAAGAAGGAAACCAATAAGGAAACAACAGGGTACAATCCAATGTTCAAATTGTCTCAGATGGTTCAGAAGTAAAAGAGGATTGACAGTTCACAGATGTGTAGAATTCTAGCAAGCACAATGTTCATTCATCAGAATTGTTGCCTGTTGGAGGCAAGCGTGACCGTTTGACGGTAGCTTTTGAACAGGACAAGACAGAACAGGTCAGGTGTGTGTGTGTGTGTGTGTGTGTGTGTGTGTGTGTGTGTGTGTGTGTGTGTGTGTCTGTGTGTGTGTGTGTGTGTGTGTGTGTGTGTGTGTCTGTGTGTCTGTGTGCAGTGCTCGAAATAACGGTGGAACATCGGACAATGTCCGACCATTTTTGCCACTTGACTGATCAACTCTGATTGTGATCAGACATGTTGTCCAAACAAGCGCTATCAAATAGGAATGATTTAATTAAATTGGTTGCCCTTTCGTTATTCAAGTGTCTTTTGTAAGAAAGGAATGAGTAATTTAGTAGCACACAATGCTTTTTCCCTTGCCTGTATAGGCATTGTCCGTTACCAGTTCCGCCTTTGTCTGCCAATTAAGTAGCCACTTGTTTTGATCAGATTACTTGTGTAATCATATAAAAAAAGGTTAGCTTACTGTGGTCAGCTAAAGGCTATTTAAGCAACGTCAACTTCAACCAGTCAAGACAACTGTATGCTGTCATCACTAATGGAGGAATTTGAAGTTTAGATGGATCAACTAAAAGGGTAGATACTCTATAAATTTAAACATTGTTGCAGTGATTTTCTGTGTTTTGATCCAGACATAATTGTATCTTATAAAAAATATAGTGTAAATCCATTATCACAAGCATCTTCCACTTAGGACTTGTATTAGACTAAACCCATGAAGTCTCACTTTGACAAGGGCGGATTGAGAGGTTGAGTCTAGGCTTTCATGTGCAAAACAGCTTGTTAGTCTAGGATATGTCTAGAATTGCAAAAGTGCAAGACCAATGCCACAAAAATCCTGTGGTTAACGTAAACTTTGTAATGAATTTTGTTTACACAAAGCGGTAAAAACTTACACGTAATGAACATTTTGAAGAAAACATCTCGTACGATTTGTTTTTTTTGCGTTATCATAATGCTCAGCTATCAAGTTTGCTCTCACATAGCACTAAACTTCTCAACTTCACAAAAGACCAAAAACGATTAACGACCGAGGGCGGAGTCAAGAGTTAATGCACGTGCATCAATCGGTGAAGTGCTTCTTTAAATATAATAAAAATTTGGCAAAGATTGCCAAATCGGCAGCTTACCTTATTATTTATAATGTTATTCTTAGATGTTACATTGAATAATGCTCAAACGATTAGCGCACACTCTAAAGGTGAATCTGTATTTATGTAAAAGTATTTAATCACCAAAATATATTTAAAACAGTAATTAATTTAAAACAAATATTTCAATGCAGTACTCTACTAAAAAATTTGTCCAATTTGCCCAATCAAAAATCTATTGGATGTCCAAACAATTTTCTGTTTGGACAGTCATGTCCGAGCAGGTGCAAAAATTATTTTGAGCACTGGTGTGTGTGTGTGTGTGTGTGTGTGTGTGTGTGTGTGTGTGTGTGTGTGTGTGTGTGTGTGTGTGTGTGTGTCACTGTGTGGAGAAAGAGAGAGAGAGAGAGAGAGACAGAGAGAGAGACTGCACTTGATCATATTAGTTTACATAGTACGAGAGATTGCACTTTCAACAACAGTTCAAGTATTGGTATTCACTTGGATAAGACTTTACTTGAAGTTCATAGCTCCTGTGCAACAACAAAGCAACTGATTTCATCTTTAAAGGATTTGCCGAATCATCCAAGAAAGCTCCAGTCTCATTTAAACTCCAACTAAAAGACAAGAATTTTCATCAATTCTTGCAAGACTGTCAATCTAAGGAAGACATGGCCAGACTGATCAGCTGTGAAGGACCTACTGCTGGCTGCTGGCTAGATGCAATACCTAGTTCACAGGTTTACACATTAAGCAATGCAGAATTCTGCATGGCTTCTTTATTGCAACTTGGTGCGTCTTTGCCAGCTCTTAGAGTTATAGACAGCTGTATTGCACAGTGCGGAGAGCCAGTTGATAACTGTGGATACCATCTTCTTACATGCAAGTGAGGAGGAGATGCTATTCATCGACATGACGAGTCTCAGACAGTGTATATCAAATGTTATCCTCAGTTGGTTTGCGATGCAGGAAAGAACTAACCGAACATCTTGAAGGAAAAGAACGTCCAGACATTGCTGTGTACGACTTTGACAATGGCAAGAAGCTATTGCTGGACATAACCATCGCTCATCCTTGGGCTCAGAATTATATTAGTCAAAGTTGTAAAACAGCAGGGTTTACAGCAGCAGAACGAGACCATATCAAGAACAACAAATATTTGCAAATGTCTACTGATCTAGGCTATCTATCTCGCGCATTCTCATTGGAAGTATTTGGTCATTTGGGAGAGTCAGCAAGAGAGACACTGAAGCAAGTGTCAAGATTAGCAGCACCGTTAGCAGGATACTCACCAGAAGAGTTTCTAAACAAGTGGCGACACCGTCTGTCAGTTTGTTTACAAAAAGGTAATGCAAGGATCCTGTCCAACAAGGTCAATACCATCATCAGAAGACAGCGGTCATCAGGCCAAACACTTGTAATACAGTTACTGTTCGACATTCTGGCGTAGACTTTACGTAGGTTTTTCTGTTTGTTTTCTTGTAATTAGAACCTAGACTTATCGTAGTTTGCTTATCTTTAGTTATTTCACTTTAGCCTATATGTATGCTACCGTTTCTGTATTTGATGAGAAGTATTCTTGAGAGAGAGAGAGAGAGAGAGAGAGAGAGAGAGAGAGAGAGATGCGCACATATACCAAAAGATTATCTCAACTGTAACACAAGATAATCCATTTGTTTTACCTTCAACTTTCTCTTGTCTGCCTGAAAGCTGGCTTCCATTCTATTTTTCTCTTCAGTCATAGTAGAAAGAGCAGCAGTCAGCGTTGCCAAAGCATCACTACTACCTTCCTTTGAACGCTCGCTCTCACATTCTGTCTCACTCTCATCATCTTCCTCAAACTGCTCCGTTTCATGTTCTTCCTCAGATGCATCGAGTTTGCTCGTTTGCGACGAAGGCCTAGTAGACAACGCATGTAGACTGGCCTCTAGAGCCTCCTTCTCCTTCAAAAGACCCTTGTACGCCTTCACGACATCTAGACACCAATGAAAACGTCTACAATCATTTTCATACACTAGCAAATAATGAGGCTTACCTCTAAATCTGGTTTCAAAACGAGATAATTGTTCTTGCTGGTTTTCAATAGTCGCAAGAAGCTCTGCTACCGTTGGTCGCCGGTCCATGTGACTCAACGCTAGGTTAACTGGCGAATTGGACGACCTCCTTCAACCATGATAATTTGTGAAAAGATGTGTGAATGACAAACCCGGATAAGATGCACTTTAGTGCCCGGATATTTTTCCAAGACTTCCCGCTCTGAACTGGCTCGCTTGCCTTCCTACAGTACAGTGTACCAATTGCAAGATACATACATACCGGAAAATAGTTTTGTATGAAATTTAACTGTGGGACTTCATGATCATTACGTAGGGAATAATTCTAGTATGATAGTCTATATTTCTACCTCCGAATGCAACAAACGTCTGATTCTGCACCTGAATCTTGGACAGTTTCTATATTAGATTATGTGAGGCGTGGCGAAGCAACATGAACCAATCACGACAAAGCGCTCGCGCGGGTTGATCGATTTCAGTCACCAGTTACCGCGCTAACCGCAGTTTGTTGACAGAATCACAAGTACACTGTACGGTAACGAGACAATGCCGCAGACAAGAACCAACAAAAAAGCAGAAACAAAGGCAGAAAACCAAGAACACACGGAGACGGAGACAAAGGTGGAAAAGAGTGACGAAACGCCTAGCAAGGAACAAGAGACACCAGAGGCGACGTCTGGAGAAACTAAAACCGACAGCGAGGAACAGCCGGAAAGTCAAGCCAAACGGCAGAAAACGGGAGAGCAAGACAACGAAGACAACACAAACGATGGGGAAAGCACTCGCGAGGATGTAGTCGAAAAAGACGAAGGGAACCCCGAAAAGGAAAAACCAGCTAGCGAGCCACTTGAAGGGAAGAAAGTTGAAGAGATTGACAGTGAAGGTCAGAAAGTCGACAACGCGATTGCCGCCGAGGATTGAAAAGCATATACGGGAACTGTGCTCGCTTGAAAGCGCGCGAAACTGCACGTGACTTGAATCTCATTCTAGGCAATCGTTGCTTTTATCTGATGTTGTATGTAGCATTAATCGTGGTTTTATGATAGTGAACTTGGACGGTTCCAATATAGTGAGTTTCTCTATCAATATATATTAGCACATGTTTGAAACAAGACATACAGCAGCTCATGTCTTTCAAGGTTTACTTGAATATTGTTAAGTTAATTAATTATGGATGAAAATTACTTTCATGTTTTGTTTGCGCAAAAGTATGCGGTTGGTTGTTATCCAATTGGAAATGTATTAGCTTGATTACGGAGTTATGCATTAGGCAGAAGCCATGACTAACAGGACCACAGCAAAGATCCTGTCATTCGCCCTTACAAACGTAGTAGCAAGAACAGCAACAAGGAATCAATTTGAGATGCCAATTGGCTCTTTCTGGAATTTGAGTAACAACTCCACATGTTCAATTTCAAATCAACAATATGTATTGCTTGTAGGCGTGTCTTGGTAGGTATCCCTACCAGATTGCTTGAATTTTAGGTGATAACTCAACACGTTCGAGTCAACCAGTAGGAAATAACTCGTAGGCGTGTCGTAATCAACATTCCAGTAGGTGTCGCAACCAGATTTGCTAACTTGATTAGGTGTGTTCCATCCTGCTACCTGGCAGTCTGCGACAAGTTCTAGGCGATCTCATCTATTCAGCGGCTATGGTAAGTAGATAGCTCTACGTGCAGATAAATAGACGAACTGAATTGCTGCCAGCGCACTCGTTGTTTTCGTAATTGTTCGCAGTGCAATCTACTAGAGACGGGGTAGTTCGCAGTGCAATCTACATAAACTGCAGTTACATTATGCCCAGAGCACTTGGTGGTAGTTGCGGAGCGTTAGAGTGTTTGTACGTCTACCCGTTCTCTCCGCTCTCCACACCTCTGAATCTTGTCAGTTCGTAGTTCTTTCTGTACTACACTGTGCACCCTTGTTAGTTTTGAGGTTGCTCTGTGTTATGACTGTGTGACAACTTACGCCTTGCTGCTTGTTTTGTGCCAGTAATGCTGGGTGGGTGTGCCGAAAGTTGTATACTTGGACGTTGATGTGTCATAGGATGGGCTGCCCGACGAACGGAAACAGAAGAAGAAACGTGATTCCGCACAGCTGCGAGTTGCGACAAACGAGGAGTCCACTCAGGAGGACAAGACAAGCAACAAAACCGTAACGAACGGCATTGCGATCAACAGAAAAACCGCCAAAATAAACAGTGCTAGACAACACCAATCCACGCCCACCGACAATATGAGTAAGCATACCAGTCAGCCTGCACTTGACGGAGAAGTGAGGGCAAAATCATCTCCAAGCTCTGGTGGGTCATCCCCAAGCCCGAGATCGCGCAGACCGTCTGATACGGATGACTCACTGCCCTTGGAAGGGAAGACAAAGACGAAAAAAGTTGTGAAAGTGATCAGGAAAGTAGATGGTGCGACGATCAAGAAAGAGATGGCAGCACTTAAGGATGCAAACGATGAGTTGAAAAGACAGAACGTCGTAGTATCTGAGCGAGTAAAGGAATTGGAAGAACAAGCAAAAGTTAAAGATGAACAGGTACAAATATACATTAACATCAATCATGCATAAGCATGTGTGCATGGGAGTCTTTAGACAAAAGCGGGGTATCTGCCTTATACCTACAATTGAGTATCTAGGGTCTAGCCATTGCAGTGTGGTTTCCAGTTTGTTCCAACTGCCTTACTATATTTTGGCTCGATCAATACCACAAATGAAAGGTGCATGATGATGCATTAGCTGATCCGTTGAGGTCTGTTACGTCTTAATTCTATCTACAGTAGACTCTTGGCTATTTTGACAACCTCGGTTACAGTTCTTGCAATGATACTGGTACTTTCTGTTGTAAAAATTCTGTAAGATGACTGCATGATGCTTGAATTACTTATTGTCTTTGTCTCCTGAGGCAGTACACTGTCTTTTTAGTATATAAATATACTGCAGTCACTAAGTAATTGCTATTTGGTCAGCTGATGATGATTTTTGTTTTCAATTATCTGCTTGTTCTGCTTCTAAGTGCATGACTTGCATTGTGTGTCTCGATTATGCATGGATTTCCAATCAACTGCTATTAAATAGGTATTGACATGTGCAATTTTTAATATATCTGATCATGAATCTCTTATTTTCACAGGCTTAAGCCCTGTCTACACTAGAACAGAATCTGATCATGCTAGTGAGCATCCACACTGCACTTTGAAAACGATATCTCCCCTCTTTCGGTATCATGTGACTGATGACCAATGTGTATGAGTGAGCTCAGTTTGTTGCTTGCGGAAAGCATTGATTCAGCGACATAAGGTGACTGAGCACGAAGATAAGTGAAGAGGCTTAAATGTTCCGAATAGACCCGTGTAGCATACATTGAGGTAACGCCCACTATTTCCAATTGGATTCAACCGATTGCGATCAGAATCACCTCTCGATGTGGATTGGATTTATCGCGATGATATCGCAATTGGATCGTAATCCAATTGCAAGTGTGGACAGGCCTTCAGACACTGAAATATAATTGAAAGAATTTTTGTGAATGCCAACCGGCTTAATCTTAATTGGTCGTATGTAGGTAAAAGTTTTATTGATATCAGAACTAAGTTTGTCAACTGTCAAGACATACAAATAGATAATCATCAATGAAGCAGTTTTACCTCATCGAATAGTTTAGTTACAAAAACAGAGAGTATAGATTTATTGTGTTATTGCGAAGTTACCCTGGTAAATTTGTAAAAATATATCAATTATTGTAGATATATTTTGCCCAAAGTTTGTATTTATAATATTCAGTATTGTTCAGGTACTGTTTGCTTACAAAATAAAAGTTGTGCTCCAAGTTGGAGGTAGCTGCCCCCTCTTCCCCTCCAGGTCCGCTGCCACTGGCACAGACAAAGGGCAGACAGGCAATCACAACCTACCAACGTGCATGAGGAAGCTTTTCACTTGACCAGTCTATTTCACGTTTGCAAATCATAGGTTTCTATGTTGGAACATACCTGTCTGCAATGGTCAACACGAAAGCAATCTTTTCTGACTCACTAAATTTTATGGACACTTGACATTGGAATAACTGGAGGCAGCATTTATGTCCTTATGTTTGAACACTGCTATTTGAAAATGAGAGACAATTTTAGCGTGTTACAGAATATGTCATGAAAACGACAACTGCTTTGTACGATTTTAGATAGATTTACCAAGTAGCACTCTTTAGAAGCAAATTGCATCTGAATTCGTACAACAATTTGATCATTTGTCAAAGCCTACATTGGAGAACATGAAGGAAAGACTAGAAACAAAGAACACCAAGAAAACTGTAGAAAGTTAGAAACATCTAGAGAATGAGTAATTGCAGATCATGCGACAATTAACTTCAGTAGAATGGGATAATACCACACTCCTAGAACCTGTCACTGGACCACTTGAGTTGAAACTAAAAGAAGCATTCCAGATCCGACACAGCCTGACCGTCTATATGTAATTAGAATTAAAGACAACTATTATGAATTTGACTTCCATTGTGCATTGCAATACTCCGTATATTAATTTTCCAAGTTTGCCTTGAGAAAGACTAGAGTAACTAGTCGAAGTGTTGGCTCAGAATAGACTGTCAGGTTGGAATTCATAATCAGAGATACCTTTCATTACAACTTGTCATATAGTCAGCTATGGAAGCAAAGATAATTATCATGTATTGTATAAGAATATCAAACACACAACATATCTGCTTTCCTAGACAGTATACACCACACTCTAACCCGTCAAATTGCTCTAATCTTTGTCTTACATTAATGCTCCTTTTCAAGGTGCCACTGCTAACGGCTAAGCCATAAAAAATTAATTTGTCATAGACTTGACAGATTGTAATATGTTAATTAACCGAATGACATACATATGTTACATATACTGCCATCAGTTATATAAAGGCGTAATGTATACGTATTGAATCACCATTGCTAGTATTTACTTTCCCTTACATTGGTTAATTTGTATAATGCATTTGAGGTATTGATTATAGATTGAGCGATTGAAAATTCAGCTCATTGCTCTCCAGTTTTTGAAATCGACTGCACAATCATCACCACGAGGCAAACGAAGAGCTACCACTTCACTGTGTGATGGAGCAGCAGCACAAGTGTAAGAATTATCAATGTAATTAAAATCCTAGGGTAAGGGCAATCTTTTTAGTATTAGTTAATTTTAATATTAGTTTTAACGTCGCTTGCATATTGGCACCAATTCTTACTCAGGTGAGAAAGACCAATGAATCATGCATTGATGACTGTCGTGCTTTCTGTGGTGCTCATTTAGAACATCCATATAAGGGTTGCCACTAATAAAATATAATGTTGTGAGATGGTCTAATAGTCTGACATGCGTCACTCAACTTCCTGTACTTTCTGATGGAATCAGTTAATTCTTGTGAAGCAATAGAACCGGCACTTCTTTGGATTTGTCCCAATTAACTGTGTCTGGTTGCTCTGGTTGTAGACAACGAGAGCCGTCAATATATCAAAAATAGCACATCTATGATTTTGTTACAGTAATTGTACATATTTTCTACGATGCACCACTTCTAACCACTTCCGGCACTCGTGAATCCTCCAATATAATATGCACCTTGCATGTAAAGATCCCACAGCTAAAATTTATTGTTTATGCAGCGTATGCAAAGCCAAACACCTTGAAGATCATTGTTCTTAGGGTATTGCTAGAATCTTGTTGTTCTAGGCAAACACTATTTCAGCTCGTTATCATCATTCTCAGTCTTGAGCTGTAGCTTCTTCGATATTTTGAAGCTCTTGTCTAAACTGAAATACCACACTGTACAAATAGTCGAAGCACTTGGTTAATTTCTGGCATAACAAATCACTTCTTTGTTGACTGACATGCACAAACCTCCAATTTAGTTTTCAAAGGAACACTATACGGAGACAAAAATAGTTTAGTATAGACGACTGTTGCAATATTGCAAACACCTGTTCCAACACATTACACTTTGAAAGAGTACGCTGTCTGAATCTATTTTGCAATGAATCACTGCTACAGTAGTCAATACCACATGTTAATTAAACACAGGTGCCTGGCCAAAGACGACTATATAGCCAATAAGGTTGCATGACTACTTGCAATGAGAAGGATGTGTTATACTGCATGCATTTTCTGTGAGCAACGCTGTACTAGCAACCACGGCGTCTGTGTTTAAACTTTTTGGAATACAATCTATTGATTTTGCTTTGTAAAGCTCTGTAAACAAAGTGCACGCTTTACTAAAGATTGGCAAATCTCTGTGTGTGTGTGTGTGTGTGTGTGTGTGTGTGTGTGTGTGTGTGTGTGTGTGTGTGTGTGTGTGTGTGTGTGTAGAGGTGTACAACATCGTTATAGCAAAGCCAAGTCCATCATTATTGATGCAATCTTTTCAAAAAACTTTTGCATTAGAACCTTGCAATTGGTTTCAACTTCTAGCCATCTGCCATGGTATTACTTTTTATTTTAGTGATTTATTTCAGCTAAGCTTGCAGAATTATAAGCTTTGGTCTTTCTATTTGTAATTTATAATTATTTTTAAATGTGGTAACTTTGACAGACTCTTTCGCTAATTGCCTTGGTTTGGTTTAGTAATTATGAACAAGGACACAACTGTATCTAGTTGTATTTACTTTAATTAATTAAATGTATGGATTTAAGATCAATGTTGCATGTGCACTATGTTGCTAGCTAAAGCGTTTCCTGTAAGCAATTAATGAAACTTCTGCATAGGACTGGGATCAAGATGAATAAGCCAGCTACTAAGGTAGTGACTTTAATCTTACTGTTCACCTTCATGCGGTATAGCTGACTTTCTCTAGGGAAAACGAGTGTCTGCTTTATGGGAGGAGAAGTTCAGGGTATTTCAGAAACTTCCAGAAGTAGATCACAAGGTAAGAAAATGGAACTTACATACTAATCGTTTTGACAACGAGATTCTTCAACATGTATATCCCCATTTACTGATTCTAGATTGTTAACTGAAAGTGTTCGAGTGATCATGACAGTTCCTTATATCTTCTAGTTGCTGATTGTTGGAGATTAGATGGACTACAAAGAACTATTTTGATTTCAGTAGAATAACTGAATATTGCTAGCAGATAGATAACTTGTACAAAACTCTGCCAATTGCTTTGCCTACCCTGCAAACCAGTTTTATACTAACCATTGCAGTGGTTTATATACTAGTACGAGTAGTCTACCTATAGCTGTAATACCTGATCAATTTAATTAACGCACAAGAGCGTCTAACAGAAATTGAAGTACAGTACTAACAAAGGAGTGAAGCACCAATGAGATATTTTGTGCCACCCATGATCTTTTGTGTGACTAAGATGTACGGAAACATTTTATACTAGAATTTCTGAGAGCATCCGTTTTCTGGAGCAGTACAAATTTATCATAAGTGGGACAAATTTAATGTAGGTTTGCAATCTCACTGACTGACCACTAACATTGCAAGTATATTCAAGCACATGCCATCATCTAAGTGCAACCATGCTTGCAACTATGCCTTGCACGAGAGAGTGTGACCAATATATACGTACTCATGTTTGCGTGAAAGCTCTCATTCTCTTACAATTTTATCATTGAGAACAGCAAAGCAAGTTTATAAACTGTATGTGATCAGTTCCAATTTCCTCATCAGCTATCAGTCAAAAGAATAGTCCGCCTAGGTAATTCATCAACTCTGCATGTTCACTGCAATCAAGACTTTGGTAGATCACAAGACATGCACATGCATAATTTCGAAGAACAGCTTATGGAAGCTGGCTAGATCGAGTGCATACCACAGCAAGAGTTATAATGTGATTTAAGAATTAATTAAGATGCAAATACATATAAAATTAATTTTGCAAAAATCAAAATTAAATGTATATTTAGTTTCATGACAATTAATGAATACTATGCAATAAGTGCTGCATGGTTCAAACTCTATGTGCATGCACCAGGCTACCTAGTAAAAAATTTAATCAGTTTATTAAAAGTTACCTTTTAAATCACATTCTATAGCTACTTAGGTTAAGACGGGCTTAATTGGCCAATAACACACCCACATTATTGCCAACCACTTACTAGACTCCTAAGTAGTTTCCATCAGGCGCAAGTAAATGATACCGCCAGGTGTATGCTATTAGAGCCTGAAGCTGGATACATGACCTGGTTTGTTTAGAGAAATTCCAGACCTCTTTTCAAGCAGGAAGCATGCAGTGTCTAGGAGAATTTCCCTATCATCCCAACGAAATTTACTGATTGTCTATCTATGGCCTAGATTACAGTTGGTTAGTCAGTTTCCGCTAGTACGGGGGCTCGTATATATGTATGCATGATCCTCTACAACTACTTTACAAATACACATACTGCTAAAGCCTAAACCATATGCATTGTGTTCAAATGATGGACTGTAAACTGGTTATCCGGGAATGACGAAAGCGCGGCAAGACTGGTCACGAGTCTAGTTTAACTTAATTAAGTTAATTAATTAGGAAGCAGGCCGAAATACGTACTCCCGGATAAATGCATGCATCTTTGAGACCACAGTCCCTGGTATCGTCTATAGGACGGCTTGCGTGGTCAGATCCGAGTCTACGTATACGTCTTAAATTCTGATTCCGTCTAGATACCTGAGCAGCACACTAGGTCCTACATAGTACTGATCGGTAAGGACAAGCATGGAGATATGTCTGACCAATAATTATAGAGGTATATAGCAATTTCGTCCGTCGCATCTAAAGCAATGCAGCATGTGATCTTGGATAGTTTAGACATCATTCCGTTCAACACTTTGGCTTCAAACAAAATCATAGTTGCTCCAACTGTTCATTTGTGTTGAAAGAGACAGCAAATTACTATCTACAGAATGGAACAAGGTAGTATATTCTTGTGCCTTAGACCTTTCTAGGGCTTATGACAAAGCAAAGCATTACAGGCTAGGCTGTTCTGTAAATTCCTTCAAAAAGGAGTCTCTGTGGGTGTTGTGAGACTCCTAGCTACATGCCATTCATCTCAAACCATGAAGGTTAAATGGAAGAACCGTACATCTAACGCTTTTGAGGTCACCAACGGCGTGCGACAAGGTAGTGTTCTTTCACTTTGTTTGTTTACAGCATTGAAAATGCAAAAATTGGAATAATGAAAGGGGGCACAGACACTCCGCCTATAAAATGCCTCCAATAAAAAGAATCAAATACCGTTTCTTCGGGCTACGTATGATAAAAATTAATCTAATCACAAAATTTCAAGCTAATACTATCTATATTTAAATATATATGTTCACACTAGAAACTTCACGAAGCATAGCAGAAATTAATCTAAATGTCTCAAATAAAGTTTTGTTAGTAGAGTAAAGTAAGTAGATAAGAGCGGTCTAAGGCACGAATCTATGCATGAGATCAAGCAAATATAGCAGTGATGACTAGTCAATAGAATTGCACAACACTCGTCGTAATTGCAGATCATCACAACATGGAGATATGTCAGTTAAATAATTAATCACAGGAACGCAAGGTATACTTTGTAAAATAAAACAGGCTTAGAAATGTAACGGGTAATGTCTTCCTGCCAGTCCCTCTTTCTTCGAAAATTTCAAATTGAAACGTCATATACAGCAACGGTTGAAAATTACGGGGAAATGTTAGCAACATATCGTATACTAACACTTGTAATAAGAGTTTATATACTAGCAACATGCAAAACGCACAATCTACACATGGTCGAATACGCATGAGCGGAAGTGGGCATGCCAGATGTGCATGTGTGCCCATGCGCGTCTGAGAAAGAGATTCCAATCAAAAGAATAAAGCAAATTCAAAAACCTGACTACCACTCTTTACCCGTCCAAATTAATAACACTCACAAAACAGTAGTCACAATGTAAAACACCCCTCTAATTCATACGCTGCTAGTAAAAGTAAATCACTTCATAGGTATACAATGAAAATTAGCGTCAATAACAGAAATGCAAAATCATTTAGTAATTTCCATCTCTTTCAGCGATTGATTTGAAGGTTTCCTTCAACAATTCGCGTTGAGATTCCTCCGCCCAGTCAATGAAAGTGAAGATTTGCAAATCCTCAGGAATAGACTCTTTTTTGTCATTAACTAAAATGACTCGCAACTTCTCGGCTGTTTCATCCTTACTAACAGCATTATGCAATGCATGAGAAACAGCAAATTTAAATGGAAAGTCTCCAGATTTCTCCGTTTCTGGTGAGCAAACAATAAGAAAACAAGAACTCGAATTAATGGCACTTATAATGAAATCAGAGAACAATCGTCCCAAGTCAGTATTTTCCTGTGGTGTGTAAATGTCACATACTGCCAAATCATAACATTCAAATAATGGTGTCAAGTTGTCAGCAACCCAAGCAGTATCTTCCTGACGACGGATCACACATACATGATACTTGCCTTCAGCCAAGAATTCATCTTTAGATACTAATTGCCCCATTACCAAAGGTTTCTGTTCAACTAGAAAACGGGTCATACCAGTTTGTGAGTACTCATACCCATTTGTAGCAGGACTCCCTGCATGCTCAGCTGAGCCCAAAAACATCTGTCGCAAATCACTATTTGCAGTGTTGTAATCTCTCTCTTTCTCTTGATATTCTTGGCCATTAGGATCCACTGACCCTTGATCCTGTAGCTCACTGTCACCTCTCCTTCTTTCGCTGTCATTAATAATAGTAGATCTTGTCTTATGCCTTCGTATGACACAGTAAACAACAATGAAAACTAGTATTATTAAAATCAAACCCCCACCACCAGCGATGTACAAATACGGAAAGCGTGACTTTGAGTGACTCAGAGATAAAAGATATGGTGATCCACTGATATTTCCATGAGAAACAAACGGTTCAAATGAATATGTTACAATTACTGCTTCCAAACTATCCACTGCTACAGAAAATGTACATCGATTAGTATTGTTGACAGAAAACTCCGACAAATATTTTATTTCACTGTTGTCACTTGATTTCAGTTGAACTTGAAAATGGTCAAAAGAACATACAGAATCTGACGTTACTGAAGCATTTCTTCCGTGAAGAAATACAGTGCAATTGACTCTATTCAATTTGTCAACATGACAGGACAAATATGTTTCACTTACATTAAGTGCATAATCGATATTCGCCGGACATAATCGTGACGTTTCAACCACAATGTCAAAGTAGTTTCCTTGCAATAAAGAACAATCCAACATAGCTCGAAAATCACTAGTTCTTGATTTCACTATTTCAAATAGATCATGGTCATTGCATCCTCTACTTGGGGGTTCTAGAATAATTCTTATGGGAATCTGACCTATTGTCCCAGGATCAGATGCATCAGTGCCATTTTGTGGACAACAGCTTAAATTGCCAAATAAAATTGAAGCACCAACACTTGGATCTGACTTGTCATTCAAATTGAGAATTGGATTTTTAGCCTGACGTATTGACCAACAATAGTATCTCTCCTTTAACTCAGCTTGTGTTAATTGAAAACTTTGACAGGCATCTACCATTTCAACAACTTGCAGCTCAGCATTGCTTCCACATTTACCTCCTATTTCACTATGTTGTGAGACGGTCTGGCAGAGGTTTAGAGCAACACTAAAATAAGGCGGGCCAGAAGATTGATGATACAAAACATCACTAAACCAAAACAGCTTGTTGACACAAATTATTCCTGACTCATGCATGCTAATCTCACAATTTTGGAAGTATGACTGCTAAATCTTCTCCTGGTATAATGCAGTTAGACTCTACAAAAGAGCAGAAACCAATAATAGAAAATTCAACCAATGTACATAAGATGGAATTACATACAGTTGATATCCTACAACAAATACCTTTTGTTTAATATTAATTAATTGTTCATCAGTACAACACAGTCACATATTTTATATTATAAAATGTAACAATAATAGTATGATTAATTAAAGTGTCTCTTTCTGTTCCAGTGTGGTATCTATTATTTTGAAACAGCAGTACCTTTAGAAAAAATTTAAGACAGCACACGTTTACCGTTTAATGCATAAGTCCTGTACTACATAGTCAACCACATGACAACAACCCCCTCTCCCCTCTCCCCTCCCCTCCCCTCGAAAGAATGTCGCCCTTAAATAAATGCCACAGGCTCCTGCTACTAACTTAAATGAATGTTGTTGCCCTTGAATAAACGCTGCAAGACAGGCAATTGATATTCATTATGCATATTGCACGCACGTTTGACACGTGCCTGAATTGCCTGAACTGCTTGGCAAGTATAGCAACCCAAGAAGTATAGCATCCCAAGAAGCACTCACACGAGGCTGCCTAAAAATCAAAGTAGTACAGTACATGCACCACTTCAAGAAAAGGCAAGCAGGACGAGATTAGAGAATAAGTTACGTAAGTAGACAAACGCCAAGCGGCAAAAAAAGACATTAAACCTCAAAGACGATGTGGTACACACAAAAAGACAAAGGGAGGAGGAAGAAAGATAAGGCTTAGGCCATGAAGACATGCGTATGGTGCCTGTGAACGCCGCAGGGTCCAGCCATGCAAATGACTAAATGCCACTGTGTTCTTTCAAGGAAATATATAGTATACACCTCACTCATTTCCGCATGTAGCAGATGTTAGTGATGCCAAATCCTGCGGTCTGTTCACCACCATCACCACCACAGGGCCGTAGGCTGGGGGTTTGGACTAATTGCCCGCTTAACTGTGAAAATCCGCTTTCAATCCAAAGTCACTTGTTCCATCTTGTGACTCCTTCACATCTACTGTGATGCAGAAGTGGATTTAGACAAATTGTATTAAGTTTTTTTGCCTATATAAAAGTTGCTGTGATATGATATCCGAAAACTTTCTGTAAACATAAAATTTTAAAAATCACGTGACGGGCTTGTGTCATCATTGATCCATTTTAATGTATTATGCACCGTCCACTTTTAACACTACCACCACCCAAGTACCACCACCACCACCCCACCCTGTCAAAGACCAGGAACTCATTAATACTCCTGACTCGAGAAAGGCAACTGTGAGTGAGTTCCTTGCCAAGGGAATTATGCCTGAGCCCGTCCTGAACTTATGACCTCAATGTCGAGAATGTATCCATTCTCCACATGTGACTCTCTAACAATTTCAGCTACAGCCACAAACCACACACAAGCGTGTACACACACACAAGTGCATGCTAAATACAATTCTTATTTCTAAAGTACCGCTTAATTACCACAAAATACGAGTCATACTTTGTTGCTGTGTAGTGTCTTGACTTTTCTGGCAAATTTGACCTGGACGGTCTTTCTCGGTATCATTCGGACATGCAAATTGAGGGGAAAAATAAGCTGGAAGGCACTGCTTGCGATCTGGACACCATGAACAAGCTGAAACCGTCTCACAAAATTTGACCTGTCGCCGTGAACGACTACAAGAGTCTTGAATGCATGACAAACAATCTTCATGTCTCATACATTTACTGACAAAAGCTGCAAACAAACTAATATTACACAATACAGTTGAAATCAGTAAGGAATGTATGCTGATGCTCACATTAATTGACAAAGTAACAGTCAGGTCTACATATATAAGAGATAAGCTGCACACACCTATGCTATGCATTTGCAATAAGTTTCACTGTGGCTAATTAATATAATACCATTAGTTATCGCAAAGGGGCCCCTACTCAATGAGTGCTCTCGTACTGTGCAATAATATCAGTATTTGGTCCAATGCCTGCATACCTTGTTATTGCTCGCTTATAATGTTATTGCACACATACTTTAGTTAGTGCCCACTCCCACCGTTATTGCATGCTCACACTGAGACTGATTTTGATATTAAAACATCAACACCTCAACAAACAAACAGGGCATCTTATGCAAGCCACAACAACTTCGCAGACAAGCTAAAAAGTCAAACGTAAAAGGAGAAGTATCGCCCCGGTCACAGCCTAGTGCAGCAGACAAAAGTAAGCTATCTCTGACTAAATAGTTGAAACTGTCATCAAGCTGGGAATGCTGACTACATGACAGTTACTAAACCACTCATTGGGTAAGGGCCATGTGCTAGCTGGTAACTAAAGTCTGTTCGATTATTGGAGAGGACGTGGGGGAAAACCCGTATCTCCTGAAGTGGACGTCCTAGCCGGTTGATTCCAACATCATTGGAAAGCTCACAAGGAGGAGGTTCCAGATCAGTTAATAAAACTGTGATTGGTTCTTTATTATGACACAATTAGTAACTTCCTGTATGACACGTGCTTGACCCTGCCCTCCCCTTGCATTTACACCAGATGTCTGATAACTTCAAAGCCACCGCTATAATGCCCACTACTTGAACGCTGACGGGGACGTACTCTAAACTATGGATTGATAAGTAAAACAGTTGTAGCTAGCAAGCTTATGTAGCCGAAGCATTCGTTGAATCTTCGAACCTAAGTTCATAGCTAAACTGAAACCGTTTATTTCACTAGCCGGAAGTAACAATGCCTATCTCTGCTCTTCGATTCCTTATCTATTAACTGCAGTTCCCACGTCCTCTCCAATAATCGAACAGACTTTAAGTCAGTTATCACCCTCATTCCAGAGCAATATCATATTTCTTGCCCTGTCACCATTTAATGCACTCACCTGCTGCTCCTGCCCTAAGGAGTACTGAGCAATAATTATCATATTGCTTTGGAATGTGGTGATAACCTATACTTAGTTCTGATTTACAGTTACTAGTTATGGTATGGACTCTTCGAGGATATCATTGTTATTCCCCAGAGGGGAGTGCCAGCTAAAAGCAAGATAATTACCAAGGCAGTAAAAAATATGCTCATTTTCATAAATCTACAATATTGCTATAGCATCGCGGTACCCCAAGTATCGATATAAGTTACGAACAGACACAAACACAAACCTTTCTTAATTAACTGAAGCCTATTATGTACCCTAGCACTGACATATAATTTCTATTAATGTTAATTGCAGAAACTGTGCTTGACAAATGTGTTTGCTAACCAAACTGCTGCTACCATAGTGTGTACAACAAACAGATCTCTTGCTCATTAAGAATTTTGTTTAAATGACTGCAAGTCTATGAACCAAAACAATATACAGGAATTAATTCATGTAACATTGCCGTTTCTGTCATGGCTTCTTACTTAAAGTAGACAATTTAGAATACACTAGCTTTCTCTATTACCACTACAATCAGCAAATGGCATAATGCCGAGGCACAACCAAGCAGGCAGTTTGCATGCATAAACATGCAGAAGACTCAGCTGAATAATGTTCAGATCAAGAGTTTAAACAATAAATTACACCCACATCAACTAATCTAAAGCAAATGATTTAAGTAAAGGCAAACAGCTGCTGAAAATATGATCTTACTGATGAGAATTTTAATGTATGAAGAGTTAGCACATTTTCCTGGCTTGCTAAAAAGTTGAAGAAATACATACCAATGTCCTCCTGTGTATTGTATTAATTCAATTCCAACCTATAATTACACCATTTAGGCCAGATCAACTAAATCTTTATGCTGGGATATTTGAACATGAAACTTAGACCGCAACCGATCAAAATAAAAATAAAAAGTAATGAGCATGTGACATTTTGACAAGTGCAGTTTCATTGCACTGCTTACAAAAATGTGAGATAACAAAATGGACTATTTTGGTCAAGCTCAAAACTTTTAATTGGTCTGGCGTTAATCCATTAACACGTGTAGTCAAAGAGATGGAATAGATAGCCATCTGAACCAATGCAGTCACAACTGCTAAAACTGATTACTAAATTAGCTACGAATACTCTCATCCAACAAAATTCAAAAAACCCACAGTAAACAGTTTTGGCTAGAGCAAATTACTACGTACACCCACCAATTGTTATAATTTGTTTTACTAGCTATATATAGAGTAGACGGATAGGTGCAAAAACATACCCGGACATTATTATTATTATTACGTCATCCAACTTCAACCCGTCATGCGATTTTGGACTACAGTACGTACTGTGATTGTAATTATACTTCTTCCGAAGCTCTATAGCTTATGCAAACTTGCTATAGCAAAGTAACGTCGACATTACACATTACATTACACTAGCCTTCTGCATCCTTCCGAGGGAGGAAGAAAAGAAACATCAGGATATGAACACGTAGCATACCAACACGATTGCGAAACGATTAGCGGATTGGCTACAGTACTCTAGTACTCTTTCCAGAGACACACACTGATCAAACCACGCGAGTCTGCGCACGTGATTTTCCTCGAGCACCCGATAAAGAAGCTATTCTAGGAAATCATGGTGTGTCTCACCTCGTATACTAACAATTGAATCTCATAATGAAACTAACCATAGTAAACATAAATATTTTGCGCTAAACATTCATTGTTTACTTGGTATCCAAAATAAAATTAGTAAACATTTGATAAATTTGTTTATTTACAATTAATATTGAAAGTACGATGTTACTGTAGTATCTTGGAACGTAAGACGTGAGACAGTGTAGTTGCCACGTACTATGTTTCTACTGTGCAGGCCAGTGGCGGATCTAGGGTAGAGTTGTGGGGGTTGCCACTCCCCCCTTTTGTTGGCCTTGGAGATAAAGCACAAGGTCTTGAAGCCGCATTGTGCTCATTTCAGTATTTAATTAAAAATAACTAGGCGGATTCTTGACGAAGTGAGACATCTGGCAGCGAAACTCCAGACTCGTGACCAGGATATCTTTGTTGCGTAGGGAATGGTTCACTCAGTACATAACTCAAAGAATGAAGGCAACAAGGAAGGATATACACAACCTCTTTCACCTCTGGTATCAAGACATTCTGAGACTCGCAGACAGGATTGGATCCGTTGAATCTGTTCCAAGAAAAATGAACTTACAGCGAAACCGGTACTGTACCGGAGCAATACACCTACTAGTAGTCGGAGTCCGATTGAGCACTACAAACGATTAGTTGCGATTCCCCTCCTAGACTTCCTGCTTCTTCAGATGCGCGAACGATCTAATGGTGAGCAAGATAATGTCCGAGCATTGTTGTGTCTAGTGCTTATCCTTCTAGTTCGTTCCGACGTTGACCCAATGGAAAGCCGATCTTCCATTCCCGAAGTCTCTAGGAGATGAAGTGAGAAGGCGGCAGTCAGTATGGCAAAGCAAATACCAGGAAATGCAAAAAGCAAGGAAAAGAGCAAGAGTGCAAGAAGGCCATACCCAACAATTAATTAACCTTCTCCTAGCCTTGAGAGCCTGTGACTCTCGGTTGTACCCGAATGTTCATCGTCTGCTATTGATAGCATGTACACTGCCTATCACAAGTGCAAAAGCATAGAGATCATTTTTTCTACTGAGGAGACTAAAAACTTAAGCAAGGTCTACCATGGCAGAGGAGTGTCTTGTACACCTATCAGTTATCGCCATGCATTAGTACAAAGACCGGGTACCAGCCGACAAAGTTTGTACAAAATCATCCACGGAGATTGTTCATACAGTCTTTGTTTGAAAGAGACATAGTTGCACCGTAGTTTACTTAACATTTATCTAGCAGTAGTCTATGCATGATGCAGTTAGATTCTGTTAGACAGTTTTGATGATCTAGGGAGTTTATAACATGACACATTGGTAGAGATATGTTGCCATAGTTGTTGCCATTTACTTTAGCTAAGTTGTAAGAAGCCTGGGCCATTTGCACCTCTAACGATACAAATGCGTTGACTGAAGTAGGCGTGGTCTATCAAGATTTGCAACCCCCTCTTTTCAAAAATCCTGGATCCGCGCCTGCAGGCGCAACACATTCCACTAGCTAGACTAGATCTCCCCCCCTAACAAAAAATTAATTTGACCCTAGCCCAAACAATTTAGCAATACTAGTCAGAACAACATCCTTGGATTACAGTGGCAGACACAGGATTTCTTAGAAGGAAGGGCGCACACCTGGTTTTGGAAGTCTATAGTCACAAAGACAACTTTCTATTTTACGTAACGGGATTACTCGGCCAAAAGAGGGCGAGAAAGCAGCATGCGGTGGGGTAATCGTTAGCATAGCTATCTAAATTAAACTAATTAGTCATAATTTAGAGGGACGTCATTGTGTACCTATAGAAGGATCAGATCATTCAGACGCACAGCTCCCATAGATAGTACTTCTCAGGACAGTCTTCACAAACTTCAGTGAGGAGTTCGCTCTTTCGACAGTAGCTGTTGTTACAGGACAGACCATATGTATTTTCAACACCGCTTGTATGTTAGGATACATGGAAGAGGAGTTAAAATTAATTAAATAATTTCAAGAACCAACGGTACCGTTGAAGGAAGATATGCACCTTGAGCCTTAGCCTCTGTCCATTTCCGTTGCCAGCGATCGATCGACTCGGCTCTCCAATATCCAGGCGGCTAGTATGCGTTGGAAGCAGCTGCAAACCTTTGACAAACCGTTGGGCGATTAACCCTTTAGACATTGATCGGTAATTCTCCGGTACTTCCCGCCTACATGTCGCGCCCGTCCAATTATCTAATATGATCTAAGTATCTAGCGCGCAAGGCCGTAGTCGCTTACCTATTATTGCAATTGCAGCAATATTATAGAAGTAAAAATTGTAATTCATATATATATACTTGATAAGCCTATTAACTGCGCTTTCGAATGATATAATTTTTGTGACTATTGGTAAAGAAAATCGAGAATGCAACTCCGCATTCAAGTGGTACGTCTATTGTAAGGCGGAAATAGACTGCGGCACCAATAGTCTTCCACTGTTCTAGCTGATACATTGCTGACATTGTCTAGGCACACAGAACGATTTTTCGCCATGTCTAGTGCACATGTCCCGAAACAGCTAGGCAAACTCTACTTCAGCGTTCGCCCGCGCATCATTCAGCTTGCCTTTGACAGTCTTAATCTCATCATAGGCTGCAATAATATCTTTGCTTTGTCCTTGGAGATGTCTGCTAAGGTCAACTAAGTAGTGTGACGTAAATCAAAAGGTGGAAAGCAACAAGGAATTGTCCGGAGGTAATAGCCTGCAACAGCCCTCTAGATAACAAAGCACTACAAATGGAAGTAATATATTTGTCAGATCGCAATTTACGAGAACAAATGATGCTATTTGTGATCTCCTACTAGGCATGCATGCACTGGCATGCTCTCAAATATATATAAGAGCGTGCACAGACACAGGCTTGTTTGTACAAGTCTCATGCATCTGTTAATTGAAAACGAATACAATTATTAGTTATTTTGGCGTATTACAGAAATTGCTGACCTGAAGCATCTGTGCAACTCTTAGCGTCATAGGGTCTGGCAACGTTCTTTAAGTATTTTATGTTGTCCAGGCAGTCAACAAGCGGCTCAAACAAGGTGTGAAAATCTTCAACAAATATATGTCTTATTAACCCATCTCGTCTCACATAGAGTAGCAAGCTTCTTTAACGAAAATGGTTTCCACTGCTGCGTCTTCAAATCGCTTTCAGCGCTCATTTTCAGCACCAATAGACTCTTGAAACTGCTGCTGTCACTTAGGGTAAGAACTGGAAAAAAGACAGCCTTGTTTTACAGTTGCTATCATGAAGTGCATTTCATTGCAAGATTAGGCTGATGGCTAGCGCAGTGGAAATAGTTAGCCAATGGATACTTCTCCTTGAATAGAGCCTGGCATCCTCGCATCTTTCCGGCAATATTTCCTGCTCCATCATATCTCTGAGCTCGGCAGCGCTTTAGGTCAACGCCGAAGTGGGAGAAAGACTTGACAATCGTGTCACAGAGTGTTGCACCAGTCATGTCTTCAGCTTCCGCGAACAGTAGTCTTTTATGTAGCGAACAGCTACTGCGATTTGCTCTTTAGTTCTGACATCAGTAACTTCGTCTGCCATCACACCAAGATAGTCGGTCAGTGGATGGTCCGGCCATTTAATTTTCTATATTTCAATTTTAATGTTTTCGTTTATCAATTTTCAATTTTCAATTATTTTTGAAATTTTTAATTTTAATATTTTTTATTTGCATTCTTATTTAAAAAATTGTGTTTATTAAATTTTAACTTTTAAATTTTAATTTTCTTTTTCCATATTATTTTTTTGTAAAATGGTTTTTCATCTTTTGATGTTTGACTCTTGTGATCTTTAGATTTATCTTTTAAAGTTTGATTTTTAGGCACCTATGTGCTCAAAACTAGAAACTTGAACGCGCAGTTCGCTTTTCTATTTCTAACGTGAATAGAAAATAGAAAATTGAATACTGAAAATTGAAATGACCGAGGACACTAGACACAGCGGGGGTCTCAGCGGTGGTTTCAGGGGGGGCTTCCATTTGTACACGTGTCTCAGGAGATGACATTTCCAACGCACAAGCAGGTGTTTGCTTTCCGTCACGTGCCAAACCACGTTGGCAGCTCTTGACAACTCCACTCTGACACACAACGTTGTGCCAGTGAATACTGCGGTCCCTAGCTGTATAGGTACGTGCATTGTACACAAGACGCTACCTTTACCGTAGATGAACCGGTTGGAGGGAAATGCTACGAATATCTAGCTCTACTAGATATGTACTGTACCTAGATAGGCTCCGCCTTAGCAGATCGCCGAGTTGGCAACTGAGGTGAAGAAGTATACAAACTTGTTTGTTGTCTAAGAAAAATCGAGACACAAACAAAACATCGAAATCGTCAATCTATACTACAAGTAGTAGACTGCGCGCTTTTACGGGCACACTACTAATCCTACACGGTACCGTACAAGGGTGGGCGTGGTACTCTGTAGCAGGTCACATTTCTTCATTTCGTCGGACATGGAACTACCAATTGTGTTTCCATCTGCCACAACCCAAAGTGCTGGAGCCTTCTCGTCACGCATCTTGACTGCAGATATGAACGTACGCGTCGACAATGACAGCCCAGAGATCACCGAGTGACACGGTAGAACTCTACAATCATTGTCTAACACTATTGACTCTAGTACAGTAGCTATACTCGGCATTGGCATAGTAGTCTACTTAGTAACTAGTTCTATCTAGCTGCAGCTTACTAGCTACATGTGTTACCATGTTGTTTCAGTTGTAGCCGCACACTGTTCTACGTTAGTTGAGTTAATTAATTGAGTTGAGTTGAGCAAATAGAGTTCAGTTGATTTGACTTCAAATAGAATTCAGAAGGCGTTGTAGAACGATGGACGTGCATGTCTGTTTGCTTGGTGAGTTGTGTGACGTCATGCAAATGAAGAAATGTGACCTGCTATAGAGTACCACGCCCACCCTTGTACGGTACTGTGTAGTGTGCCCGTGAAAGGGCGTAGTCTACTACTTGTAGTAGGTTGACGGGTTCGATGTTTCAATTGTGCCTCGATTTTTCTTAGACAACGAACGAGTCTGTAGACTTCGTCACCACAATTGCCAACTCGGCGATCCGCTAGTGTGAAGCCTAGCTAATTAGCTAAATACATATGTAATATATATTTGTAGCATTTCCTCTCCAATCGGTTCATCTACGGTAAAGGTAGCGTCTTGTGTACAATGCACGTACCTATATACAGCTAGAACCGCGGTATTCACTGGCACAACGTTGTGTGTCAGAGTGGAGTTGTCAAGAGCTGCCAACGTGGTTTGGCACGTGATGGAGAGTAAAGTAAAAACAAACACCTGCGTGTGTGTTGGAAATGTCATCTCCTAAGACACGCGTACGAATAGAAGCCTCGCTGTAACCCCCGCTGAGACCCCTGCTGTGTCTAGTGTCCTTGGGTCATTTCAATTTTCTATTTTCTATTCATGTTAGAAATAGAAAAGCGAACTGCGCGTTCAAGTTTCTAGTTTTGAGCACATAGGTGTCTAAAAATCAAACTTTAAGAGATAAATCTAAAGATCACGAGAATCAAACATCAAAAGATGAAAAACTATTTTACAAAAAAATAAAATGAAAAATAAAAACATTAAAAATTAAAAGTTAAAATTTTAAATAAGAATGCAAGCAAAAAATTAAAAATTAAAAACTAAAAATTAAAATTTTGTAAAAAAATTAACTAAAAATTGAAAAATGAAAACATGAAAATTGAAATGTAGAAAATTAAATGGCCGGACCATCCACTGACCACAGTCGCTGAAAGAAATCTCAGATGTCAGCTGCCCAACAATTTAATTTCCCATATGGTTAAAAATTCATTCTGTACAGTCTTTGATATCATTGTCGCATTTTTAGCACAATACTTGAGGTGACTGTCTAGAACTTCATCGACCTCTCTCCTGAATAACACTACTGCTTTGAAATTTTCTTGATTAAAGTCGAATGTCATCAAGTCATCTCTTTGACTCCCCAGGGCGATGCCTTGCCGAGCATATAATTCGATACATCGAATAACTGACAGAAGCACAGCACGGATTTCTGGACTACTTTCTGCGATTTTTTGTCAGCATATGATTACGGCGACGACTATAGGTGTACGGTACACTCTGAGAAACTCTGACAGCTTGACCTGTGAGCACAAATGATACTGTAAGCCAGCATGCTCACTGAGCATTTCTTTGTCATCTTCCAATCCGTTAGCGGCTTTACAGTCAGTGTGTCAGCTCTTTTGGCACCAGGATTTGCAGTTGGAAATGGCAAGGAAAGAACACACATATGTCACACAAAATACACGAGCATGATAGAATCGGTGATGTGGCGCTCGACTCTGCATTGCGTGTTCTGAGACCTCCGGATGTGGAGGAAATGTCACCCAAGCAGAAGGAGATTAAAGAGGAACCGTACCACCTCCCGAACCGTCTTTCGAGAAACCAAAACATATTAAAAAGACATCCTTTCTATAGGATTGATGGTGATGATGTGGGTGAGTCTGCTCAATCTGAATCGATAACGGCCCAGCTGTAACACAATTGCACGATTTCTTCGTGATCCCCCTCTTCGGCACATGTCATGGCCCGCCCATTCGAGGTCGGTTGCGCCCCATCTATAGCATAGAATCACGATCATAATACATGTATGACCGTACCTGGCGGCGTGAGCCATGGTAGTGTCGAAGTCTTCACTACCCTAATCACGACACAAGAGCAGTATAGATTCGTGACCGTTGCTTGCAGTACACACCATACCCTGGTCGACGTCTGTGGCTCCCAAATCACGACATAGTCGCACGACAGATTCATGGCCTTCTTCTGCGGCAAATGCCATAGCCCGGTCGATCTCGTGGGCACCCCAATCGCGACACAGGCAAACTATGGATACGTGGCCACCGCTTACGGCAAATACCATAGCCTGGTCGACGGCGGTGGCTCCCCATTCGCGACATAGTTCCACTACACTTTCACGGACGTCCTCTACTGCCCAGGCCATGGGTAGATCAAAATTAGTGACACCCAATTACGAAACAGGCGCATGAAGTTTTCACGACCACCTTTGCGATCCATAACATAGCCGAGTCAAGATCGGTCGCTCCCAATTCTCGACATAAATGGACAAGTGCCTCGTGATCACATTCTGCGGCCCATTCTATGACTTTGTCGAGATTGACCTTGTCATAGTTGTAACACGATAGCACGACGTGTGTATGGCCACCGTATGCAGCCATGTTCATAGCCTTTTTGGTGTGAGTGGCGCCGAGTTGTCGAGCTATGTGCACCATAGTGATATGACCGCAAGTGGCAGTCATGGTCATGACTTTATTGGGAGAAAGACTATACAGATCTGCAATGAAAAATTTCCCATAGGAATGCATTCGACCACCCAACCAGTAGACTCTTAGAACTTTCTGTGCGCGCACAGGAAATTGGGTAAGAGTCGATCCGTAATAACGCACCGCTTGAGAGCGGCGAGAATTTGTAAAGTTAGTATCGCCATTGTGTATACTATAGATCACATGTGCCTAATAAGACGTAACTTCTTTGTTGTGAGACTGTAGATCTTCCAAAATGGGTTGCATTGCAACTGATAGCAAAGCAGGACCAAGTGGGTCTTCCTGGTGCACACCTACTTGAGAGCTGAGATCTCTGAAGATAGATTAGTGGGTTGATGTCAGAGTACACTAGTGCAGCGTGATTGTCAATATCAGGAAACGTAGTAAGCACTTGGTTCAGCAAATGAGACCGGCTTACTGAATTAAATCTGTGTGTGTGTGTGTCTGTCTGTCTGTCTGTCTGTCTGTCTGTCTGTCTGTCTGTCTGTATGTATGTATGTATGTATGTATGTATGTATGTATGTATGTATGTATGTATGTATGTATGTATGTATGTATGTATGTATGTATGTATGTATGTATGTATGTATGTATGTATGTATGTATGTATGTATGTATGTATGTATGTATGTATGTATGTATGTATGTGGCTCAATTGGTTAGAGTGTGCAGTTGGAGATTGGCAACATCCGGGACCTTTGGGTCAGAGTTCGAGTGCGGGAGGGCCACATACATAAATTCCCTTGGGCCTCTCTCTCCGGAGTGTCAGGTTCTGTCTACAGCAAGTATCTACGGCAAGTACAGCAAGAGTGAAGTACATTATAGTGACTTCTGATAGTGACTTCTGCTACAGTAGTGTTAGATTGCGGTGTTAGATTGCGGTGTTAGATTGCAGATAGTGATTGCAGTATCTAACCTGGGCCCTAAGGGTCCTTGTAAACAAACAAAAAAATGTATGTATGTATGTATGTATGTATGTATGTATGTGGCTCAATTGGTTAGAGTGTGCAGTTGGAGATTGGCAACATCCGGGACCTTTGGGTCAGAGTCCAAGTGCGGGAGGGCCACATACATAAGTTCCCTTGGGCAAGGAACTAACATACAATTGCCTCTCTCTCCGGAGTGTCAGGTTCTGTCCAAGAAGCAAAGAAGAAGTTACATATAGACAGTGACTGCTGATAGTGTTTCAATTGTATACTAGTATCGTAGATTGTATACTAGTATCGTAGAAAGTATCGTAGAAAGTATGGTAGAAAGTATCGTAGCAAGTACTTAGTAGTGTCTGCAGTAACCTGGGCCCTAAGGGTCCTTGTAAAAAAATGTATGTATGTATGTATGTATGTATGTATGTATGAAAGAAATGCCGTTCAAAAGCAGGTGTTAAATCCCACCAGAGACACAGAGGACACTAAAGAGAGTCATCACTGTTATCAGTGGACATGCCATCATCATGTATGTATGTATGTATGTCTATCTAGCTGAGTGTCAATGCATGGTAGTTTATTTCAAACATGATCACTATTACAGGCTAAGTACTAAAAGTAGCTAATGACAAACTTTAAAAGTGAGTTCAATCGTCCCTATAGAGCTGTTATATAGTGATTTTGTTAGCGTTGCAATCTGTCTGTCTGTTTGTCAGTCTGTCTGTCTCTATGTCTCTCTCAGCTGTCTCTCTATGTCTGACTGTAAATATTGCCGGTCTGTCTGTCATTTACTTGTTTTCTTCGTACCGTACGTGCTAGTGTTGCCAAATGTTATTTTAATTTTGAATGTTTCTCTTTGCCTTTGTAATATATCTGTGTTATTTGGTTATTCTTGTGTGCCTTGGCATTGTATTTAAGATTGGGTTTTTCTGGGTCACACACACACACACACACACACACACACACACACACACACACACACACACACACACACACACACACACACACACACACACACACACACACACACACACACACACACACACACACACACACACACACACACACACACACACACACACACAAACAAACAAACAAAAAACAAACAAACAAACAAACAAAAGAACAACCATCAATACCCATCTGATAGACAAGTGCAAATAATTTATTAAGTGATATACGTCAGATACATTTGTTTCTCGAAATACATTCACTCATTTTCTCTTCTCTTCTGACAGTCATCACCGATCTTTTGGTCGTGCGCACCCGACGTAGATTGTCTTCGTTGCAACTGATCGTAGACAGTACACGTACGTCGCTGTGCACCTACCTAGGTATCGATCGATGCCATGCATGCAGGATCAATGCATAAATCTGCAGCCAGTTCTTGCACCTAGCCGCAGCATTTTATGCTCTTTAGGCACATCTTTACACGTGCTGCGTAGTCTTCAATTGTCAAGATTATGTTTGTTAACCTTGTAACCCACAAGAGATTCTTAGTCCACCTACTTTCGAAATGCCCGCTACCAGACGAGCCAAGATTGCATCAAAATGAAACGTCAGACACGCGAAATTGCGATCGACAATGTCGTGCTGACTTCGGTATTCATATGAAGCCAAATACAAACGAAGAAGAAGTAGGTCGCACTCGATTTCGGCTCATCGATAGGTCTGCGAGGCGCGTGAAAATTATCATGGCTATCGTCAAGTCGTTCGTGCCCGTCTCGTACAGCTGCAAGAGTTGGAAACCAAATAGTCCCCGCGACCAACTAGTCTCCGCAGGTGCCGAAACCAACTAAGCCCAAAGCTAAACGATTTCGGGAAACAAATAAGCGCGAGATAATTGATCGAGACCAAACAGTCCCTGTACATCATTTGCCAACTTCTATTTACGCAAGGGGACGTCACATTCTGATGCAATCAGTCCCTGTGTCACCATCTACCTCCTGTTATCCTAGGCTGTCCTAGCTTCTGCTCTCAGATACTAAGGTAAGATTCAAGCTTGTGTATCAACGTAGACATACGTTTCACGGCATATCCTAATGCAGTACTATCAGGCTGTAAGTAACTTACGTAAACTATGACCACGAAGTTGAAATTATGTTTGGCATTGGTTGCAATGTGCATGTCCAGCTTAATTAATTAACTACTGCTATGTACACAACATCAACGGATTACTGATTAGAGATCATGGCTATTTGCCAACTCCTATTTACGAAAAGGGACTAACAGTCTGTTGTAATCAGTTCCCGGGTCAAACGAGCTCTTGTCGTCTACTAGGCTGTCCTAGCTTCTGCTCTCAGATATTAGCTAAGGTAAGATTCAAGCTTGTGTAATAACGTAGACATACGTTTAGCCTGCGTTCCACGGCATATCCTAATGCAATGTTGCGATTACGTCAACTATCAGGCTGTAAGTAAACTAGGACCACGAAGTTAAAAATATGTTTGGCATTGGTTGCAATGTGCATGTACACTCCATTAAATTAAGCCTAACTACTGCTATGTACACAACATCACAGGATTGTTGATTAGAAATTATGGTAAAGTGCCAACTATTAATGACGCAAGGAACGCAACTTTCTTATGCAAGAGTCCCCAGGTCAACGATCTACCTCCTGCTGTCTATCAGGCTGTCCTATAGCTTCTGCTCTCAGATACTATAAGGTAAGATTCAAGCTTGTGTATCAACGTAGACAAACGTTTAGCCTGCGTTCCACGGCATATCCTAGTGCAATGTTGCGATTACGTCAACTATCAGGCTGTAAGTAAACTAGGACCACGAAGTTGAAAATATGTTTGGCATTGGTTGCAATGTGCATGTACACTCCATTAAATCAAGTCTAACTACTGCTATGTACACAACATCGAAGGATTTACTAACCAGATAGAGATCATGGCCATTTGCCAACTTTTAGCTATTTACGCAAGGGACGTAACAATCTGATGCAATCAGTCCCCGGAACTACACAGGGGGACTTACCATTCTGATGTAGTCTCTTGAACTAGTGACTAATTGCTGTAAATTCAAATACTATATTTTAAGTAATAACCTCTAAGTCGGATTGATTGTCTCTCTGTTAGGTGCCATGCCGACACGCTATGGCTTGGAAACGTCTTTTCGTTTCGCTCGGAAATTTTTATGTTGCGTCATCGTTTGCATCGCGTGCATTCAAAAAAACAGCTAATGGTAAGTGTGTCATAGCTAAATCCGCCAGTGTATTTCTTTGATTATATATGTATCTTAATTTTAATCATATTTCGAATGCTTTACTAAGTCACTCATTTCAATCCGTCCATGCACAAAAACAATTCACTACGTAGCTAGACAACCATCAACTAAAGTCTAGCCTCTGTGTGTGCGCAAAACATACAAGCGTGAGTGTGTGTGTGTGTGTGTGTGTGTGTGTGTGTGTGTGTGTGTGTGTGTGTGTGTGTGTGTGTGTTGTGTGTGTCAGTGTGTTACCGCTGTATCCGCTGTATCACTAACTCGTAAGAGCTAACAAGCGTCTGTACGGTTATATGCAATATTGGGTTTCTTAGATTTGAGCAAAACGGCGTTGAAGCATGGCATTTTCTTGCAAACAAATATGTTCTAAACGAAATTCCATACACTTCTAAAGTCTGTGCATGTTCGCGTGTGTTCCCAAAATTTGCACCATGCACAGATGATACAATTGAAAGTTAGTGTTTAATTAAACAAGTAATTAATTATTTATACTTATATGTACGGGTACATATTTCTATTGGAAACATCACCATTCTTTAATGGTACAAGGCACTTTCTCGCAAACAAGAAACTTTGAAGTCGAAATTTTCTGCAAATATTGCTCTGATCGTGAAAGAGGAGAATTTTGCGTGTCAAAATCATCTTCTCAAACAGGCAAGTCTGCATGCATGCGTATAAAAACCTACGCTATTGAATTTCTAACAAGAAATGCTGTTGTTTTAGCTAATGAAAAATTCCAGCACTCCTTGAACTTCGATTGGAGGTGAGCATATTTAATTAATTAGGCGACCGCATGCTGTAGGGTTACAGTAGTGTGGTCATTGTTATCGCTCGTGTAAATTAGCGTACCAGTTGATATGATCACTTATCGCCAGTGTTAGCGGACAGTGCACCTGCATTCTTAACTAATTAAGTGTTAGATTGGGCGTGAGATGTAGTAATGACACATTAACAATACTAATATTTCATCGCACTGAAACCTAGTACGAGTACCCAATTTGGATAAAAATAAGAAATAAAACATCCTACATTTAAAGACACTACGCAAACACAGAAAAAGAAGCTGCAAACACAAATTACTAGATAATTCTAATTCAACCCTGTTTTTAGTTCTTTGTATGACCAACAACACAAACCCGGCATTACACATTACACGCTAATCTTGGCAGATCTCCGCATGACAGATGTTCCTAACAATTGGCAGGGTAGGGTAACAGTTCTAAAATTTAACAACTTTCTTTTTACTATATGAAGAGCACGAGGCAACAAGAGAATTTTTTCTTCAATGAGCATTTCACTGCCTTCTTTAAACTAATCTTTACAATCTTTTCACGATGTGATTTTATACCCAATCTCTTGCAAATCGCTTTCTCCAAGCAGTACAGTATCCACTGTGCGCCTAGCTGGTACTTTAGTAGTGTCGAGGTGATGCTACTTCGCGCCATTTGCATAGTGCAGATGCTTACTTGTCAAGCCCAGATGGGAAATTTTGAAAGACGGGGTTGACCTGCTAGCATTCATCTAAGCGTTACACAGTCTTTTCTCTTCTAATCAAATTATTTATTTATTGCTAAAAGTTAACTATTAATCTGTTAAGCTATTAGTATATACGTATTTAAAATAATGCAATCATCTATAAAATTATAATATACAAATCAGCCACATTGATTCTGTCGTTACGTACGGAAATGTTCGACTGTGCTTTATAACAGTGAATGTGCATTGTTCTTAATTAGGAGCGTATCTTGTGGCGTCTTCAAGGAGGTTTCCAACAGTTAGAAAATTAAATCGATGGTGTTACTCAGTTATACTCAAAACAACGGAAATTTGAGAATGTTATTTATATCAAATTGATTAAACATTTTGCATGCCTAAATCTATAGGCAATGATTCAATCTATACTACAAATTTTTATGGACAGAAGACTTAAATCCTTAAATTGTTATATAATGGCAAAATGGTTTGACGTAGACTTTCTGTGAACTGCAAAAGGCCTTGTTAGGTGTTTCTCAAAATTATTGTCGATAGTTCTATTGTGCATGTTGAGTTTATCTATGAACAATTAGCAAATCTTCAGTAACACTTTATTCTGTAAACAGCATAATCTAATGAGCGTGTATTAAACCTCGATCACTTACGATTTGGCAAAGCAATTCTCCGAATTAGCTAGAAAGGAGAGTCTGCAATAAATCCATCTTAACCTATATAAAAGCTCGCAGCCAAGGGTTTAGAACTTGAGTACTTCTCTACTTGTCTTAGTTCGCTGACCATGCAATACTTCACAAATGCAATATTCTATTGCAATGCGGGCCTGTGCATGCGATAATTTATAAACGATCTGTTCACAAAGGCACACCAATTGCCTACTCTTGACTTGCAGTGTTGCTAGTACGACTTTCTCCTATTTTGATTCTTCTATGACTGATCGTATTTTTGGAAGATCCTGGCAATTTTTTGGAAGGTAATTCATCCAGTACTCGGGATCTTGAGAACGCCATTTGGCGACAAATGGGAACTTTATACTTAGTGCAAAGTCCTTTTAATCAATACCTCGAAAGACTTATTGGAAAGTCAAGTATGAATATCTTTACATGTGGAATACACTAATGGACGACAGATCACCTGAGTATGTCTGGATTAACATTCGGTATGACTCTGGTTTAGTTAATCGGAGGCAGGCTGACATGTATCATAAAGTCGAAGTGGCTGGGAATAAGAGTTACCCTAGTATGCTAACTTTAAATCTTTCTTCTTCTCACCTTTGGTTTACGTGCAAACTTTCGGACAAAGCATCGCCGTCATACCAAATTAATTAAGCCTAAATTGGCTCGAAACTCATCATCGGTTTCCACTCCTGTTTGTAACCGTTTGACATCACCATGCATTTTCTCGGATGATTCTAAGTATTTGGAGAACGTATCAGAAATGACATCTCATCCCAATGTGCCTTCGTTTAAAGTCTTGGAGTCTCCTATAGCCACGTTTGCATTGGTAACAACAATACTGCAGTCTGCATATTTCATTTTTGTCTATGTTGTCTTATTGAGTTGTTTTTCTTGTTATTTATGCGAGCGGAAGAATGTTTTCTCTCTATATATACAAAAAAAGATGTTATCCCACGTCATAACTTGGCGATGGCACAGTTATGACGTTGAAGACATCTACATTGAAGACATCTCTACATTGCCATCATTATTCAAGCTGAACAATCTGAATTGTCAAACAGCTGTCAAAGACACGTATGCGCTAATCGCTATTTTACAATATTGCTGAGCTCTATTTGCAATGTGCACCTATTATTGTACTCATTTAGTCTACTGCAATTTGTGTATAGAAATTTTGCGTCAGACTATCAACTACAATAAAACGCAAGTCTGTCTATGCATCAGCAATCATTCATGCATACTGTTTCCTAGTACCATAGATAATTGTATAGCTCCCTTAGCACAGCATCCGGTGCGCTTATAATTGCATGATGTTCACAAAGTTGGCCGAATCACATTTGTAATTGCTGTTGCTAGGCTTGAGTACGCAACCCCACGTTGCTATAAATTCGTATCGCACTTGAATTTGTGGGTGCTGTACCATATATACATGGCTGTTTACATAAGCTATCAAATTATACAATCATTAGAGACTGTGTATATGCAAAGATAAAAGAAAGCTATAAGAGGCGCTGGCACATTGAGGGCACAATGGAACCCATATGAAACCTCCCAGCTTTCATATATGGCCTGTCTTGTCTATCTGTCAATAATTGCCTAACACACTCACACACACACACACACACACACACACACACACACACACACACACACACACACACACACACACACACACACGCACGCACACACACACACACACACACACACACACACACGCACGCACGCACGCACGCACACACACACGCACGCACGCACGCACGCACTCAAGCACGCACGCACGCGCGCGCGCACACACACACACACACACACACACACACACACACACATTAACTATGACTGTATGAAGTTACAAAGCCATCCATACAAAAGTTTATTATTAACTGGTAAGATAAAAATTGATAATTCAATATCAGTGCATCTATAAAAGACACACCTATACCGATGTGTACCAGGGAGAGGACTGAATATCTGGTACTATGCTACAGTCAGCATGCAGCGATTTTCTTTAATACTTAATCACCGGCGTAGCGTGGTCCTCATGTTTGGGGGTCTAATAATTAGGCCGGAAACACGCCCATTTTTTACATACAAAGCCACGCCCATTTCCTACTTTTTAGCCCGCAGTTTGTATACGTCTAACTAAGTAAATATTATAAATTTCAGCTCACAAACAAGCTGCGGGACTGAGTGCCGTCAGTGTGCATGCGTATAAAGGAGTGGAAACACTGTTACAGTCCGTACCAAAAGTGTTTTCATGGCTCGCTGCGATGATCAATTGCAAATTAAATGTCATTTCGATGACAATAGAATCTAGAAGACCAATTCAGTGCAAATGATCTTGACCAATTTTATCATTTCGTAATATAGCGCGCAATATAAGTTAGCTAGTTAGGTAGAATAACATGTGGAAAAAGTACCGTGGAGTGCAAGCAAATCATCAGATAGCGAAGCCGCAGGAAATTCCATTCTCCGGTCTATCGGGTTGTCGACCTTAACTACACTTACTTAAAATAATTGATGTATAGGCTTCTGCATGCTTTTTTGATGCGGTCTTCTTTGACTCTTCCGTTGCCGGATAGCGCAGTAAACGTCTCAAATAAGTGATGGTCATGCACACTTTCCGTGTCCACGACTTCTCGACACTGGTTTTATCATACTGAAATGATGATGTGTATTGTCAAAGAGGTAGAGTCAATTAACGTCGTCGATCGTCAACATACTACTCTGAGATTAAGCGGACTGTCACTGTTTAGTAACTTAAAATTATAGTTTTGCTTGAAGCGGAATGACATGGCCAAAATGCTTGGGGGGCTATAGCCTTCCCAACTCCCCCCCTCTCCCCCCGACGCTACGCCGGTGACTTGATCTACAAACGAGCACAATCACAGAATCTGGTAAATTGCTTGCGGCAACTGTGATGCAAGGTGTCTCCACTTGTTGCTCTTTAAACATGTTTAACGTTAAACACATTTAGACTCTAAACACGTTTAGTAGACAGCGTCTCCACTTGTCCATTTATTCGGGGCTATTAAAACAACTATCCGGAACTTTGTTGTACCACGCAAATTCGTTTCTTGTGTACCAGACAGTCGGAGATCGTCTTCTGGTCGTCTGAAGAACAATCAAAGACACAAGCTCTGCCTTCGCCGAAATCGCTCTCTCCTGACACTCTGCATCAGTCTACGCACTCTCTGACATTGCCTACTCCGGTCTTCTTCCAATAGTCTCCAAAGAAAGAGAAAGAACAGCGGAAAAGAACCAACATCCATCGTTGTATAACGCGCGTTTCTATCACGTGACCGTTAAACCTAGACCTAAGCTTCACCCTTATCTCTAAGCGCACCATCACTTTTTAAATAACTTACCTCATGGAAACCTGCATTGAAGACACTGAGCTTTCGTTGCAGTCTAATAATTAATACTACAGTAGTTGCACGGTATCGTAAGCGCCTCGCGTTCGTGAGTAACACGTCCAACGGAGTTTTCAGACCGTCTACTGAAACGCCGAGTCCTAGCTAGACAATACGTATTTGTTGAAACCGTAGCTGTCATGGAAGTAAACATGCAAACTTCCTATTAGTTTAGATTACGTTTAGAGGCCTGCTATTGGTAGTCGTCGTTTTGCGATCGTGATCAAGACAATTGAAATGTACAGTCTAGGTATGCACTCAGTTCCGTTGTAACAACAGTGCTATGGTATTTACTGACATAGAAATTGATATCGGCAAACATTAACTATCAACAGTGTTAGATGCACCACAGTGTAAATGATTGATCCTACTGTAGTATGGGACGTGTAAATAGTTGACTGTGGGTGGCATTCGACTCCTGAAAGTTTTTCTTGGTTGTCAAGTACACACAAATCATAGAAGGATGGGGCGACGAAATTTCATGAAGTGTTTTCGTCGCCGTTTGCTCACGAATAGTTCTTAGACTCATCTGTAGTCGGACACAGAAACGATTTTTTATTAAGGTAGGTCCTATCATGAAACGTGGTCGTGGGGAGGAGAAATTTGAGATTTGTGTGTACACAAACGCGCGAGCACACACACACACACACACACACACACACACACACACACACACACACACACACACACACACACACACACACCAAAAGCTCAATGGAGAGCCTATAAGACCACGCCCCCTTTTGTTGCGGACCCGGATTAGAAGCCTTGCTACGCTCAGCAATTATTCTAGATTTAAAACATTTTTATAAACAGTCCTAAGAGACAGATAGACAAACAGAGGCAAACAGACAGATTGATTGCTATGTTTTTGTGCAACAACTTTACCATGTTTCAACCAAAAAAGTAACATACAGACAAGAAAGATGGACATACAGACAGACAGACAGAAAAACAAACAGAAACACAGACAGACAGATAAACAGACAAATGAACAAACAGACAGATATTTTATTGCCATAGAATTTGCCTCCGTGATGATGATGATGATGATGATGATGATGATGATATGTCCACTGTAATCACAGGAATGACATAGAATGCTAGAAGATACAGACTATAGCTACAACTTTGCATGTATATAACCTATCGGTCAAAATACACAAGCAATAAATTACAGCCAAATCAGCAACTAAATTCAGAATGATTCTACGTAAATTGAAACCAATTATTTACGCGAATTATTCATTTGGGTTAATTGACCTTTAACCACAGCTCTATTAGAGACACATTAAGTTTTGTCTACAATACGTAATTTACTGCTCTGGTACCTGATTTTTAGAGGCAGGGCAATTTGTTGTTACTCTCGAGTTCGATCTTGCATCATTTTCTACACCGCGTTTTGCAAATACGAGTTCACAAATAGTCTAGTACACAAAAGACTGACTAATGCAGAGTGTAGGAACGGCATAGTAGCAAGCACTGTCGACGTCGTACGTCATGCATGTGCGCTTGTTTAATTAATTCAATTGCGTACAGCTTAGTAAGTAAAATGAGCTTCTAACCAAAATGTTCGTTGTTATAGATATGCTTATAATTTGTTATCATTGCATTTATCTATATTCAATAATGTGTTAAACATTTCCACATACGTCTAGAATTTGTAGTTTTCGTGTGCCACGTGGACAAGTAGTAGAAATATTTTGACATACCATCGTATTTGACGTCATGCAATTATTCTTTGCTAACAACAGTTAATTAATGTAAAATAATTAGATCATCTCGTCATAATTGTTGTCTAGCTAGCATAGTTCTTAGTCAAGTGCAAGTCCTAATCAAATTGGAAAGACACAATTTGCTCAGCAACTGTCGATTATCGCTTGAGGCGCTTCTAATAATTATAATGCGAACACTAGAGACGCAAGTACAGACTAATTTTTTAAACGCCATCACCTCTAGTTTGTTCGTCTGGCTCTTGTATTATGAAACAGAGCAATACAACCAAGTAATTGAAAGAAATGAATAAATGATTGAATGGTCGCACCTAAGTCAAAGGTACAGTTCCCTCTTGGAGCAAACATAAAAACAACTAAGACGCTACAAACTTACTACACACACTACCTAACCTACAAACAACAACTGATCAGACAAGGATTTTTACGTAGCTTTTTCGCTTGTCTGAACATCTAGATCCGCAGTCTAGAATCTAGAGACTTTTAAACCAATCTAAATGTAGAACTCTAAGTTAGTATATCCTAAGCGTGTCGCGTACTCGTACGTACGTACAGACAAAGAGGTCACACCCCAATGATTTTCTTGCTCTACCGCGCGCATGCGTAGCATCCAAATGCAGCAAAGTCTAATTATTATATGTTGCCCGAGATTGTAATGTTTGCCCCAAAACTCCTAGATGTATACGCCGTTGTTCCAGTAATAGTTTCTAGTAGCTAGACTTTGGAACGAGCTGCTAGTAAATAAAAATTATTGAAATGCGTATATTTATGTAACAACTAAAACATTTGCGTATTATTTTTGATAAAATATCACAGACGTAATTTGAGTCGTAACTGTTGTTGTCAGCTGAAAGACAGTTTCCCTTAAATGATCGACAGTTTCAAAACTTTAGATAAACATGCACGTGTCGCATAGTACACGTGAGATAGTGAAGTATGTCTTATATATATACGGGACCCTAACTATAGATTGCAAGTCTGGGTAATCGAGGTTCCATCCATGTCTTATATATACGGGACCCTAACTATAGATTGCAAGTCTGGGTAATCGAGGTTCCATCCCACGTGTATTCCCACTTCCTCACCCAGAATCACGTTGATCTGAGCAGTTATGATTTCGTTGCGACGTAAACTACCCAAGACATCAGCTGAACGATTTGCATTACTAGTCATATCTGTCTTGGTTCCTCTCGTCGTCCTATTCCAGCTCTCTGTCGTCTTTCCTATCATTCACGTCATCGACATCGAAAGAACTGTCAGCTCTGTTTTCCTTCTTTACATATTTACAAACATAGCTGGAAACTTCTGGATGAGTCTGCTAGAGAATTCGAACACGAGCAGAGTTTTCCTCCCCACAGTGTTAAAGCCCGGATGGATGTATTGCTCTTTCTGTCAACAAAACTCGCCTCCACGGTCATACCATTGTCACCTTTGTCAGGCGTGTGTACTGAAGAGAGATCATCACTGTACGTTTACAGGAAACTGTATCGGATTTTACAATCATCGATACTTCGTCATGTTCCTCTTGCATCTCTTCATTGGCAGTGTCTACTGTATTGTGCAAAACACAGAGTTTGTGCTCAATCAAGTGGAGCAATTGGACTGGAAGACCATTATCTGTCTCTTGTTGCCTTTACTTTCGTTTGTGTTTCAGCTCAAAAGCCACCTGACTCTTACATCAATGTTTGTCTATTCCATCTGCATTGTTGGCTGCTTTGCTTCCATAACAATTCTAACTCGTCAAATCATACAGTTGCGGAGAGGTCAAGTTGGCTTTGAGTACAGTCATGGTGAAACAAAATATGATTTGGGATCTTGGAAAAAAAATTTCAAGACTGTAGCTGGTTCAAGATGGTATATTGTCTGGTTGTTGCCATGGATATCGTCTCCACTTCCTGGTGATGGAACTGTATTTGGACTTGACTTTGAGACAGCTAGTGATGCTGATGTGAAGTCAATTTAGAGTAAGGCTGTTGCTGCAACGTGTACTACAAGTAAAATCGTTTACTAAATTGCATACATTGCTTTTGCTGCTTGTAATTGAATTACAAAAATAACAAATAATTGCCTCAAAAAACGGAAATGATCAAACTCCATAATCAAAAATAGTTAATACAAAATAAGTTCAAAACTGGTATAAAAACGTAGTAAGCATTGCTTGGAGCAAATAGAAAATTTTTGTTCCTGTTAGTGTCTTCCTGCTTCAAGTAGTAGCAGCCAATGACGCCACAGTGACTGTAGGATGTTGGAATTGCTGTTGTTGGATGACTGTAGCTGGAATCTGCATAGGCACTGGGACTGAGTTGGTGTTGGCCTGACTTTTCCTCAAGTTGCGCTCATGCATAGCCTTGTGACGCACAAGCTCATCACTCCGCGTGAACCGTTTGGTGCATCCTGCCCAGGTACAAGGATACGGCTTTTCTCCGGTATGGGTTCGCATGTGGGTCTTCAGGTGGTCACTCCGAGAAAACTTGCGCTTGCAGACATCACAAGTGAATGGCTTTACTCCTAATGACAGAACAACAAAAAGCCGGTCACATCCACTTGCATTTGCTCTCGCAGTCAATTGACTTACCGGTGTGCTTGCGACCGTGTCGTCGCAGCTGGTCGCTGCGGGAGAAACACTTGCCGCAACCGTTGTGGTCGCAAGCATACGGTTTTTCTCCCGTGTGTTTCCTGACATGCATTTGCAAATGAGACAGTTTGTAGTACCTTTTGTCGCAGTTTTGGTATTGGCAGACAAACGGTTTGAGATTGTCGTCCTTCTTTTTACCCCCAGGTCTTCCTCCTGGCTTGGATTGAATCTGCACGGGGCCAGTACCGCCTTTCATTTCTAGCGGCAACTGAAGGTTATCACCTGGCGCCCTCAGGCCTGGAAACATATGTGCAAGAGATGGTAAAGTGGCATCTTTTCTGCCTTGCACCACTGGCTGCATAGACGGTCTCACAAATAGTGCCTGCTGGTAGTCATTCATCTGATTGTTGCCCGTAACTGCAGCTTGGAAAAACGATGGCGATGAAATAGAAACCGTCTGATCGTTTGGAATAAAACCAACCGTTTGAGGAGTAAGAGAAGGCATAGCAATACGCGGGGGACCGTGTAGAGGCGGGTAGAACATTGGTGAATCCCCGGATCCTGGTCGAATTTGTGTTTGCTCGACGAACTCCCCCGAAGTCATTCCGCCGGTCATAGCAGTGTCAGAGTATTGATTCCTCGCATCGGCGCTGTGACTGAAAGTAGAATCATCACCGCTCACATTTCCATGCAGTAGCATCCTGTGACTAGCTGTAAGCTTAGAATCAGACATCAACGGGTCTTGAAACAGCACGCCTACAAGAACAGGAGCGGCCCACGGTTAAAACTCTAACAACTGGGAAAGTCCCACTAGTTACTAGTTAGGAGACGAACTTACCGTCTGCATGCGAGAGTCCACTCATCGTTCGTTGCGGAAGTGATGTCGGTACCGACACAGATGGACCCATCTGCCGTGCCACTGCTAGCTGCATGAGTTCTTCCAACGACGCCAGCCCGTGCTCTCCTTTCACGGCTGCTGCAGCAGCGACCGCAGGTGGACTTTGAAACATGCTAAAGAGGTATGGATGACCGTCGTGTGTCGTTGCCCATCCGGGTGAAGCGAATCCCGGCGAAGGTACTGCAGCTATGTAACTCGCCGCAGCATGACGAAGCAATGGATTAGTCTGTGGATTCATACTGCTGGAGAAAGCCAAATGTCTGGTTGTATGCTAATGTCGCAATCGAGGGCGGAGCTGGAGGCGGTTTCTCAGTGAAGCCCTCCTCTTCACGACTTGCCTTGCAAACGTGTCGAAGCAATGAAGGCTGGCCGTCTAGAAGGGGCAACGACGAGACCGCAACAACTACCTCGTGCTGGTCTGCAGCGGCGTAGGCTAATTGGCTTTGCATTGATGCAAGGATGGCAGATAAGTCGTGTGAACGGCCCCCGACCAACCAATCAGCGGTGTAGGGGTATCTTTGATAACGCGTCACACTAACTCCATCACGTGAGAAGGCGGCCGCACACGAAGTATGTCGACGCCCATAGGCGGGTCTACCACTGAACGCTCACGAACCGTAACACTGCAACGTTGAAAACGTGCCATGCAAAATGAGATTTAGCCCGAAAAAATATTGGACAGCAAAACGTGCAGAATGGGGGAGTCGGATGACGGTAAACAATTTGATGAAAAATGAGATAGCACACACAACTAATTTCCAACACGTGCGCTGCAAAGTCGCACTCACCTTGCTACGTCTCTACTAAGCCACAACGATCGATCGCAATAGATTTAGTACGTACCCATATCAAAGCAAAACAGACTGTGGCTATACACCAGCCATCCAACGCCAAAAATGCAAAGGGTGTGGTTACGGTCTGCACAAGTCACAGTCCACAATTGAGTGGATCTAGGATTCTCATATTGGGCAAGAACTGACGTGCTAGAGTATCATGTTTCATCGCGTCACCTGGTGGTGCATTGGAAAATCAATTTACGACACATCGACACTACAGTGTTGTGTACAGACAATGTTCACTAAACATAAGCAATTTCAGCCTCCCAACATCCACAGTTGTGGGACAAACGCATGTCCCTCCCCCCATGAAACTGAACCCGCCCCCAATACGAGGTATGAACAAAAACTATGCGAAACTGCGCGACGCATTTAAGTCAAGTCTCCAAGTTTCATAAGAATCCTATATATACTATACACAACACAAACCTACCAAGCAAGTAATGCAACAAATACGATGGTTGCACAATCAGTATATACAGTATCTATTTGTCGAACAGATAGACAAGATATCAAAGTGCGCCCTTATACCTGATTAGAACTCATCGTGATGAAGTGACAGACTTGCATTCATTACTGGACTCCCTACAAAAAAGTCGTACTGATCCAGTATTTCTCGCAAGGAAAGCTGCCAACCAAAAATACTTATTCGCACAATATTACATTTATTAAGTCAGCTTTACTTTCTGGTCGTTGTTAGCATCTGCCATTGCAATTAGATGCATTGCCTCGTTATAAGCGTGCTGAGACACAATATCAATAACTTTTACAGAAACGTGAAACAAAGAAATCGGTATTTCATTACTTGTTCACTCTTCGGATCTAGATGCGATTCCAACTCATCCTGAAATGACACAAGTGAAATAGCATGTAATACAAGTCCATTAGCACAGATCAAGTGCGTCTTCACACACACAGTATCCATGCATATTGTGTAACACTATATCCAAAAAAATTAGTAATCAAAAGGAAAGGCAGGCAGGAAAGCAGAAAATCAGACAAGCAAGCTGACAAACAAAAAATCAAGCAAAAAACAAATAAGGCAACAAAGGCGTCAAATAAACAAACACACACACACCTCAATTACCTCATCAACAACTCCATCTGCATTGCTGTCTACCATGCTCTGAAATTCTTCCTCTCTACTCTTGAAAGACTCTTCATCTCTGTCGTTCCACTATGGAAGCATCAAACTGTACAACATCAAAGTATCCAGCAAGTACTTCCCGCTACCTCATTACCTCATCTTTTGCTTTCTTTATCCCAGCATACTCTTGAAATGTTAGCAACCTGTCTCCATTACTATCCATGCTATCCATCACTTCGGATACAAGTAATTTTAACTAGAAGCAAAAGACATTATCAAGACTATTATTATGACTTCAAGAGAATGCACTACTGTGTTTCTGTTTTGTTCTGGATGCTGAAAATTTAAAAATTCCTCCCTTGTCAATGTTCCATCCTTGTTGTAATCAGCTATCTCCCAACTGTCCAAGTTGTGATCTATGAACAAAGCCGCTATCCTGTCTTCTTCTGTTCGACTTTCGTCATCTACTGCTAGGTGCTCAGGACTCCTTGACCTAGTCACTGTAACAACAATCTTCATGACAAGAAATAACAACAAATACCACATACTGGCAGAAATCATATAAGATGTAAAAATTGTGTTAATGTGTGTGCAAGTGCACGTGTGTGTGTGTGTGTGTGTGTGTGTGTGTGTGTGTGTGTGTGTGTGTGTGTGTGTGTGTGTGTGTGTGCGAGAGAGAGAGAGAGAGGAGGGAGGGAGAGAGGGAGGGGAAGAAGGAGGGACAAAGGGAGTATGTATGTCTCAGGGCAAAGCTGCATGCTACTAAGCGCGTCCACCCTGGCGGATAGTGGAACGACCATCAGATATCAAGGCCAGCTGCGATAGCAGAAAACCATTCTAATGAGTAAATTTTTCTGACGAATAAGCAGTCACACACCTGCAGCGGCAGTACCACCAGGCTGTGGTGGGAAAGTAGGTGGCACTACTGTTCCCAAGAAAACCCACAAAGCTCGTTGACTGTACTCTGACATGGCAAGTACAGGCCGCAATAAAATAAGCCTGAGCTAACTTGGGGTTATACGCCTCAGCGCTGATCCATGTATCTATGGTCTTGGATTATGCTCTGTTGTGACGCGATAGCAAAGACAACACGTTTTTGTTGTGGTGTTACAGCAGTATAGTACTGTGGTGTACTTTATGGCAGGAATAAAGGACCATCAGTCATTCTCTGGCAAACCACTGCATCAAAGTTGCTTGCATGCTTGTTGCAGTTCCCGACCCAGTATGTACGTGGTAATCTAGGACAAGCGAGTGGGTCTTATATTGCGCAAGTCTTACTTACTATACACAATTCTATGCACAGGTTCTGCTTTGTCCATGTCTCCTGGCACTTTACTCATTATCTCCCTATCTTCTATCACCGTCTTTTCATTCCTAAAGTCTTGTGCCGATGGAGGTGTGGTGACGGTGGCAGGTGCAGGATGACACCGGAAGCTGCTAGTCACGACTCTGCACACAAACGGCGACATTACAAAGATGGTCGTCTGCAGTCTACCTGGGGTAAAGCCTGCATTCGGTCCTACTGGTGTGCCCAAGCAGCATGTTTTAGTGACAGCACTGCTTGCCTCACATGAGGGAGGGCCTCGTGCTCTAAGCGAAACTCGACGTGCGGATGAGGGCAGTCTAGAAGAGTTGGGTAGTGGTTATACCTTTTCTGGAAGGGTCACTCTAGCTCTAAATCACGTCAATCAGGTATTGGCTTTGCAATTAGATCTTCTATAGCAAGACGTCTTGATGAGTACCCACAAGGTATAACAGATCGAATAATGTCTCTTCGCATACCACTATCCAACACCACTTGACGCTGATCAGTGCCTATGCTCCAACATTGTATGATACAGATGCACTGAAAGAGGCATTCTATGAAGATCTCAGTGAGACTATCCGTGATGTACCAACATCTGACAAACTTGTTTTACTGGGTGATTTCAATGCGCGAGTTGGTTGTGAATCCAGCATCTGGAAGAACATCCTTAAACAGCATGGTGTTGGAAAGGAGAACAGCAATGGAACACTTCTTCTATCCCTCTGTTCTTTGTATCAGATTGTGATTTTTAACAGTCTCTTTCAACAAGCAAATAAATTCAAGACCACTTGGATGCATCCAAGATCAGGTCACTGGCATCTCATTGATTCTATTATTGCACACCAACGAGATGTAAAAGATGCCAAACACACTAGAATTATGCGGAGTGCCTCAGCAACAATTTGTCTCATCACTGACTTTGAAATCTAAACTTTTGCTCAGTCGCACCGCCAACTCAACTCACAGCATCTTCATGGTTTCCTTCTTGGTTTCTTGGTTTCAAAACTTTGAGGGAGGCCTTCAGTTGACAGTGCAAACGCTCCACAAGGCCACTGGCACAAGGATGGTGTGTGGTTGTCCTGCAGTGTGTGTTCCTAGGAGTTGAGTAAGCTCTTTCCACAAGGCTGACACGACTTGTGGTCCGTAATCAGTCATGACTGTTGATGGTAAACCAAACTTTGCTATCCGTCCGCTCACGAATGCTTTTCCTACAGATTCAGCTGTTATAGTAGACAGTGGGATGGCTTCAGGCCAGCGAGTGAATCTGTTAACTCAAGATATGAGAAACCATTTGATGGGGTAGAGGTCCCACTAAAATTGATGTAAATTCTGTCAAATCTTGTCCAGTGTGGTGGTCAATAAAGGGGTGACAGTATGTATGAGGAACTTTGACTGTTGGTATACAAGGCAGTTTTTGGCCCATCTGCAAACGTCAGCATGAATCAAAGGGCACACATAACAAGGGGTAATGAGACGCTGAGTGGCTCGAATACTGGGATGAGAGAGTGAATGAAGGTGGTCAAACAATGCTCGCTGAAACTTCAACAAGAACTACTGGATGTCGACTTTCAGTAGACATATCACAAACAAGTGTAGTAGCTGAACCTGAAAGAAGAACTTCCACATAGTTGTAGAGAAGCAGATGTTTGAGTTTCTTTCGTTTCTGGACTGTTTCATTGTGCAGCAGCCATCTCATCAAAATTGATCACAACTGGGTGCTGCTGACTCACTGCCTCACTGCACGAGAGGGCATCAGCTGTTCGGTCATCATGACCGTCTACATGTCGGATGTTTGATGTGAACTGCAAGATATAATCAAGGTGACGGATCTGCCTGGGACTACGGTTGTCTGCACGTGAAGAGAGCAGAGTGTAAGTGAGAGGCTTGTGATCCGTCAAAATGTGGAACTGTCAAAATTCAAGAAGAGGTCGAAAGTCTTTGATGGCAAGATACGTAACTAACAGTTCCCTGTCAATTGTGCTGTATCTTGTTTCAGCTGGTTTTAATTTCTGTGAGAAAAATACAATCGGATGCCATTCGTCATCAATGTATTGCTGCAGCAGAACGGCAACTATGGCAACCTCTGAAGCATCTGTCATAATATTAGATGGAGCATCTAGAGCCAGATAGAACAAATGAGTTGCTTCTGCCAGTGCTTCCTTTGCTTTGTTGAAGGCGGCCAAGGCGCTGCGCTGTCAGTCCAAGGCAGTTCCTTAGTACTCTTGTAAGATATGATTAGTAAGTCGTTGAGGGGCTGAAGCAGAGAGGCACCATGTGGCAGAAATCAATGGTAAAAGTTAATCAGACCGAGAAACTCACATAACTTCCGCTGAGTGCGAGGTAGTGGAAACTAACAAATGACTTGCACTTTGTCATGTAGTGGTTGATGCCCTCACTGCTCACTGTGTCCAAGGAAGTCAAGGTGAGCAACACCAAAGACACATTTGGCTGGGTTGAGAATGACACCGTACTTATTAAGTCGTTGAAGAACTAAGTGTACATGGTGTTTGTGCTCTTCTGCGTTGGCAATTAGAAGATTATCAAATGTAAGCATAGCTGAAATGCAAGCCACAAAGAACTAGATCGATGAAACATTGAAATATTTGAGCCGCATTACGAAGACCAAATGGTATTCGAAAAAATTCAAAGAGACAAAATGGGGTGGGAACTGCGGGTTTGTGGACATCGGCTGGTTCACAGAAATGTGGTGATATGCTCTGACCAGGCCAATGTTGGAGAAGATAGTGGATCCATGAAGAGTAGCAGTAAAATCAAGTATGAGAGGAATTGGAAATCGGTCAAGAGTCGTGACATTGTTTAATGTTCTTTAGTCCCCACATGGGCGTCCCCAGATTTCTTTGGCACCAAATGTAGTGGTGAAGACCTGTTAGAGGATAAAGAATGAACAATACCCAATTCCATCATGCTGTCAAACTCCTGTTTGCAACTTTTAGTCGGTCAGGTGCTAGTTGTCTGTAACAAATATAAGCGGGTGGTCCTGATGTTGTAATGTGGTGGGTCACATCGTGCTTAGTTACTTGGTCAAGATTACAGGGTTTGAATAATTCCGTGAGAATAGCTTCAAATTCGTTAGCAGTATGTTTTGGAAGAAGTGTGGGACTTGGTGATGGATGCGAAGACGCTACTGGCTGGACAGTGAGATGAGTCAGCGCATCCAAGAGTTGCTTCCTACAAACATCCACTAGTAGACTGCAGTTCCTGAAAAACATCCGCTCCCAAAATTATATTCTGGACGTCTGCTACCACAAATACCCAACGGAATGTTCTTCACAGTCCAAGATTGAGTGATAGTGAGTGCCTGCCGTAAGTCGCAATGGGAGTTCTGTTCGCCGTTTGGAGATTTGGATTGTCTAGTTGATGTTTCCATTCAATCCTGTAGGGGAGTATAACACACATTTCTGCTCCCGTGTCAACCAAGAAACGGAGTCCGACAGTGCGCTCAGTAACGTAGGAAAGATGTCTAGGTAGTGGGCCCGCAATGCTCGTCAGCAACTGGGCATGTCAGCGACTGGGCATGTTGCTTTCGTGCTGCACAGGGTGGTTTGCATTTTCGTGCACCATCTCCAAAATGTGAGTAATACCAGCAAAGAGATTCTTCAGCTTCCTTTGGTGTCGGCGGCTTAGGGCTGACCGAGCGACCACGTGAATGGCTTCAAGACGACCTTTCTGTCTGGTGCGGTTTTAGTCTTCAGAGAACTGACCTCGGCTCAAAGCTGCTCCAACTTATCTGCGGCCTGCATTGAGTTGATAGCAGAAACTGTCGGGTTTGCCACTTCTGTAACCTTGTCAGCAAGCTGTGCTAGCTTTTGTAGGTCAGCAGAGTTGTCGTGCACGGAGGCGAGGACCATTCTGACATTTGGAGGTAGGCGTTGGAGAAACAGTTCACGGAGAAAGGAACTTTCCATCAATCCTGCTTTGTCGACCAGTAGTTGTTGCATCCTACGAAGGAGTTGTGTCGGTTTTCTGTCGCCTAACTCCTCAGTCATGAACAGCTGCTGTAACGTCGTCGCTCTGAGGCCGCAGTTCGCTTGATTAGTTGCTCCCAGAGTGTGTCATATGGATTCGTCGCCAGTGGAAAGAGGATGAGGTGCCGTACTCAAGTACCAGCGATGCCACCGCGTAATCGAATGTCGTCTTCTGTACCGTGATATGCCTAGTTGTGAATTAAGCTTCTACGTGTGTGAACCACAGCTGCTGAGGATAACGCCTCATCTGCCATAGTGTAATTTGCCTCCAATGGCCACATTGTGCATTCGGGGGTCACCAATGTAGCGTTTAGGATAATCAATTGACACAGTTGCAAGTAACATAAAAACCAAGCAAGCCAAACGCCGGTAACAGAATAACTAAAATGACTGAACTCTACCTATTTATAGTTCCCTCTACGCATGCTCACTACTAGTAGACATGTAATATACTAATGTCGCATGTTAACGCTACATATGTATGTCTGTATGTATGTACGTATGTATGTATGTATGTACATCTGTCTGTCTGTTGGTGGTAACAGCAACTTTTTCTACCTCTCCAATAAATTAAAAGAGTCTTAATGATAGTCTAAACCTTTCAGCCAACATTCCTTAGCATTAATTCTGGTTGCTCTGTTGATTGATTACATGTCCCCATCTGTCAAAAAATCCATCTGTCTGTCTAACAGGACACTTCAAGGAAATAAGAATTTGAAATATTGAAAAAGATTCAGGTTAAGAAGATGTATTCCTCTGGCAATCTTCATTATAGCATACAAAATAGATATTACTTTCAACCAACTACACATAAACACTGGAATTCTCTGCTTATACCTTATACCCTGTTCACACTGCATGATTATACAACCGAACCGAACCAAACCACTGAGACAACCTGAGCCAATAAACAAAATAAAGCTGGCCATTGTTCAAGAAACCAAATGGGGTCAGTTCACTTTAGTACATGTGTCTTTCTGTCCAGTAACCACACACACTAAGCTGTAACTTTCTCTAGATCGTCACAAAGCTCCTCATATACATCCGGTTTGCAAGATGACAGCCGAACAAAGAATCTACAGTTTCATACAAACTGCCATGTAGACATCAAAGGTTACATCTTGAGTCTTTAGAATTTCTTAACATTCTTGTTCTGGGTTGGGTACGTAGCATTCACACTAGAAGTCCAAAGCGTGCCAAATCGTGCTGGCAAGACACGTTGATGTGGGTCAGCTCAACATATTCAATTTAGTTTGGTACAGTTCAGCCCACATTCACAGTAGACAGTAAAAACAAACCCAATAGTGCTGAACTGTGCCAGTACAGTTACAAATGCTAATCTACACAACAATTACGCTGCAGTGTCTCAAAACTGACAAAACAGAACACAACAAAACAAACACAACCATTCATTGTTACTGCCTGTAAAATGCAAAAATTCTCAACACCAGCAGTACAAGTCAATCACTCTGGAAGTATCATTCATGTGCAATCTTGAAACAGTGAAACTATGATCACACTTACTGTCTGCTGGTGGTCCATGATATTCAGCAACTCTCAAGAGTACTTCACGATATGTACCCTTGGGCACATGAAGATGCTCCACATATTCATCCCATGTTACTTGGCCATCATCATTGGCATCCATTTCTATGAACTTAAGATCAGCTTGCTTGTGAGAGTGCAAGAAATGTTCGCCAATCTACACAACAATCAATTCATTAAATATTAATCTTTCCTGTTCGACACTGCTCATCAATAAACTCAACCTTGGCTTGAATCCACTTCTTAAGCTCTGTTAGACTAAGCAATTTGTCTCCATTCTGACAGTAAATGTTTGTTACATACAGAATGATGCGTGCTTGTAGAACACACTGACCTTGTCTGCTAGTTTAAAAATCAAGTTCAGTTTACCATTGCCTTCAGTTTTAGATACACTGTCAAATTCGTTCTTGTTTGGACCAAGGAATGCTTCATGATCAAACTCCTAACAATGCAACAAGTATCATATCCTTCAGTACAGTCGCATAACATAATCACATAAATAATAGCTGTTGAAATAACACGATGAAATAAACAATAGCTCGTAACATTAATGTCGGTCTCTTGCAACAAAAAGGTTAACACTTCATCATTGATATAACTGTCAGTCACTACCCAATGTCCCTAATGCTCCTGATTTTGTACAGCGCAAAGTATTACCATACCTACTCTTGTATCACCCCACACACGTCAGCTTAGTCTGTGAAGTATGGGATAGAGTCTTAATTTAGATTAATGAGTAGTACTCAATGAACTATACAGTACCTACTCTTGTATCACCCCATTACCATCAAGCCCCCATCCCCAACTTTACTAAAGCCCAGTCTGTCTGACATTTTCACACCTGCACTCCACCTAATTGGTGTTAATTGGTACCCAGATGACCAGCTCCATGGCCATTTTCCTGAGAGCAAAAGTGAACTGAAACAAGAAGCTGCAGACTTGTTGTTTACTGACGCCGACTCTGATGCAGAATTTAAAAAGCTCTAGTGAATCTGAGATAACAGAGGATTAGTAGATAGTACTGGTAATAGCAAAGGTTGTTTTAGCAAACATGAGTTACAGTAATTAGTCAAACACTTTTGCCAATTAGCACCTACAGGTGTCATATCCTCCAGCAATTAACAACCAGATTTAGTGACAACTCATTGTTTACTGCCAATGTTAGTCCATACTCAACTTCTATATTTCATATTAGCAGTGATTCCGGTTGCAAGATGTCACACAAGTTACACATGTTAAGATTGGAACTGCACTAGAATTTCTCATTTTGTCTTTAAAATTTGTTTCTAGACAAGTGCTGTTATCAATGTCATCAATGGGAAAACAAAGAAACACCTAAAAAGAGAAATGATTCTGTTTTCAGGAAAAGATATAAGAGAAATTCGTTAGATGACAACTTAAGGAGTAAAACCTTCAGAAACAATAAGGGCCCTTCGGGTTTAACAAAAATAAATTTGATGACAGTCTGAGATACCTAAGTACTAAATTCAAGGTTAACTGTCTATATGAAACATGCACACACACACACACACACACACACACACACACACACACACACACACACATTGGTCACCTTCACATTAAAATTCCCAAACGCATACATACTGTCTTATAATTACAGTACATTCTCTAGTAATGTGAATTTTGGTGTCCTTATCCAACTGTACATGCCATATCTAGCATGCCTTACAATCAGGTAGGTTTTTACTAAAGTATAGCGATCAGTTCTTTAGTACTAGTCCAGCAGGTGTGCTTTCATCCGTCTCTTACTGGAGAAAGCAGCTCACTCTGTGGCCAATATTCAGTCATTATTTGGCAACAAAAAGTTGCACTTGCATGGACACCACTGTGTAACAGTACAGCACTGCATCTAGGTCACATACACTAACTATGGATCTCAAACCATTCTGTAAACGTTATCTTTAACATTTCTCTGCCACTCTCCACCGTCATGACAAACTGCTTTTGATTTGATGTTTGGAATTGATATAAACTGATTGCAAAACTAAACTGTTCGCAAATGGTTTAAACCGTTTGCGAATTCGTATTTGGTTAGACCGTTTCCGAAAAGGTTAGACCATATAATACAAACCGTTCTGAAATGGTTTAGACCGTTCGCGAATGGTTTAGGAAAGTAAACAGTTTGCGAATGGGTTAGACCGTTTGCAAATATTTCAGATATTGGGAACTCGAATGATTTTGGCTGTCGTAATGGTTTTCTATTCATTCGGTTTACAAAAATATTCTTGTAACTTTGCTTGTATATTATTATAGAAAACAGGTTTCACACCTACTTACTTCTCAAAGATTTAGACTTTTGCCAAGTACACCATACCTGGATCAATCCGTGTCTGGGAGTTGTCTCTTGTATGGAGGACAAGTTCATAATCTCCTTCTAGCAATTACCATCTCGAATGTCACACCTATAGTTCAGTCAACTGTTGTCACCTTGATTGCTCTACTTTGGACCTATGTAAATTTGGAGAAGGTTTCGTTTAGTTTGTTTAGATATAGTGCGTTGCAAAGTAGTCAACTTGATCAGACGATTAGGCAAAGATTTCATGGTACACGTATATACAAAGAAAATATTCTGCATTCAATTGCTAGTTTAGAGTGCTACCTGATGCATGCAAATACTTTGTATAGACATGGGCAATTCGTGCAGAAAATGATAGTCAAATGTAAGTTACGTTAGTTGCATTTTCCTATATAGCCTGATATAGTGCATCAGAAAGTATTCAAATTGATCAGACATATGGACAAAGATTTCATGGTATATATAAATGAAATGTACTGCATTCAATTGCTAGTTTATAGCGCTACCTGATGCATGCAGATGCTTTGTATAGACATGGGCAATTCGTGCAGAAAATGATAGTCAACTGTAGGTTAAGGCAGTTGCATTTTCCTATATAGCCCGATACAGTGCGTTATAAACAGTCAAATTGATCAGACGATTGTGCGAAGATTCCACGGTATATGTGAAGGAAATATTCTGCATTCAGTTGCATTTTCTACAGACTGTAGGATTTTGATTTCCATGAATTTACAATGCAGTGTGAGATCTAGTGGCTATCTAGCTAGACGACTTGGTTTTGTAAAGCTACAGACATGGGCATAATTATGGAGCCACCCTGAGCATGTGACTTAGATTAAAAAATTATCGTGCTTTCTCAGACACTGCAAGTACATGCATCTACAGCAACAGCTGCATTTTTAGTAAATTAAAACAAGTCATAATGGTGAGGTAATGGCTCTGATTGTGCCATTCACATGTCTGAGACTGGAGGTGATTATGTGTGCCCTACACAACTGCTTCTTGCTGTCAGTTCAACCAATTTAAAAGTAAATAATGAAAATCGTTTTTCAAAAAGATTCTAAACAATAAAATGACTTTGTTTATGTCAGAGGAGACTGTACGTTTCAGTTTACTTGCATATTGTGAGTCTGCTCTTGTGACTTTACAACATGAACGATTTGCATGGACATGGTAATGTATGATGGCGGTGGTTAGTCTGGTCATTCTCTAATCCTTTGTTGCTACGGGTTGTCAAAGCGTCCAATCAGAACACTATAGATACCCAAATAGCATGACTTATGTAGAATCAGCAAGTCAGCAGGTATATTCAAAAATCTGCAATTGTTGATTTTCATGCCTCAGCTGATATGGGAGTGGCTCCATAATTATGCCCATGTCTGTATCATAAACCTTCTGATTCTGCCTTCAGCATGTTGGACAACAGCCATTTGACAAGTCAGTGTCAATCATGTTGTCATTGGCTCTGGAGACAATTGTTACATAATACTGAGAATGCAGACTCTTCTTCATTTGCTCCTCCATCAGCAATCGTTGTTGAGTTATATGATACTTGACAAACTTTTGGCATCAATGTCATCTTCATCAAATTTTTCTAATTTTTAACTAATGCTACTTTGACATTAGAAGTTTAACAATATTAGCTATTGTTGTGTATTAAAACTCTAAGGGTGCTAACCAATTCGCAAATGGTCTAGACCATTCGCGAATTGGTTTAGATCCTTGATCGGGTTATCTGGTGTTCACATATGGTCTAACCGATTCGGAAACAGTCAAACTAAATGCGAATTCGCAAACGGTTTAGACCATTTGCGAACGGTTTAGTTTCGCAATCGGTCTAGACCAGAATCAACCCCGCCCACACATTAGACTTCCTTGAGTGGTTACGTTTAGTTAGACAACCGAAAGCATTGAGTAGCATCAAACCTTGTTAAACTGCCCATCTCTGTGTACTCTTACGCCTTCCAGATGATCAGGCAGAACGTCTTCATTCAACTGCTCCCACTGCTGCTCTTGAGCAACCACACTCGATGGGAATTCCGAGTTGTCCCTTTTAACCTTACTACGACGAAGGGGACTTGCTAAACTTCCTACAAGACAAACGCAGAGAATTTCACAACGTAATTTCGGCCACATCCTGGACCTTGTGGATTAAAAATCACGTGACTTAAGTTTGTCTCGCGCAGCCATCTCTTGTACTAGATCATATCTCCAAAAGCATGTCTAATCAATTACAATCGGCGTACACGTGCAGATATGACATCATGCCGAAAGCTAGATATCCTAATTAGTTTGTAAAATTATTGTCTAATTAATTAATTAAACGTTTCCAAATATATTCACTAAATGATCTTGATTTTAGTTCTAACATGATAGAACATCAAGAGGAACATTCAGCTGAACATTTTGGCCATGGAATTAATTAGACACCCATACAACTCTACTGCGGATGAAGTTTTTTGAAAGAGGGGTCCAAGTGTAATTAGTCACGCCCAAATCTCTATACGAACTATGGAACCAGCAAAATCACTTCAATCTCTATTAGGGTTAATTTCCTACCATATTTATTAGATAATTATAGGCATATATAAGTCTAGAATTGAACAAGTTAACCCTCCATCAAACTTTTTTTACTTAATTAATAACACATTATAAACAACATGTGACGGCTATGGTGGGCGTTTCGTTGAAGAGAAGGGGTCCTGACCCCAGGACCCCTCTATCCGCCTATGCAACTATGAATGTCACGGTATACAGATATCAATATGTACCATAGGCAGTCTATATCAGTGGCACAAAGAGAAACATTCTCTGACTCAATGCACAAAACCTATTAAAGCTTGTTTACTGATTTTAGAATACTGTTCCTGAACTCCCATAGTTTGAATCTGACAACTACAGTACAACACTTAGCTAGTACACATCTAGCTAGGCAAGTGTTGTCATTAAATTTAATGAAATTAGTGCATTACTCATAATGAACGCTATATTATGCAACAACAAGCCTAATTACCATTAAGAGAAGATAAAAGATACTTACCATTTCAACAACACAGCCGAATGACATCTGTATATGATTACATAATCAACACCAAAAATTATGACTACCGCAACGTATACAGTATGTATCTCATCGATAGTGCACATTGTCTCAAATTCAATCGGTCCACACCAAATTGTAACAAACACCAAGCCTGCTTGACTCAAATATTGATGCAACAGAGGTCCATGAATAGAAAAATCTATATGTATTATTGAAAGTTGCCCATTCTGTTTAGACTAACGTTACTCTAATCAGTATAATGAACCATATCTCCTGCCTCATTGAAATGATGCACTTTAGAACTCATCATGGAATGACCGACTTACATTGACCATCGGACTGCCAACAAAGACTTCATAGTTATCAATTACTTCTTCAAGAGAAAGCTGAATATCAAAGATATCAGTCAATAAACCAATATTTCCATCAAAGCAACTGTCATTCTACTTTCTTGTCTTGGTTCGTGTCTGCCATTGTTATCAAATGCAGTGCTTCATTCATTGCATGCTGTACAAAAATAAAACAATGTTGAATACCTAGGCTGCGTGAGTTGGAAATCATATTACCTGTTCACTTCGTGGGTCTAAATGTGCCTCCATTTCATCCTGCCAAAATAATAATAATAATAACTACATAATAGATACAAATCAGGTATTCGCACAGCAACCTAACTCACTGCAGAGTTTACCGCACACAACAGTAACATCAAATTAATGTACTGGCAGGAACACCGTCACAGAAACGAAGGCCAGCACATACAAAACAGTTGGACTGATGGGCAGACAGATAACAAACCAAAACACACAAACACAGAAACACAACAAGACAAACAAAACCAGACACAAAACTACTACAACCCACAAAATGCATTCATGGGTATCGCTAGGCATGATGCATGCAAGTAATGTATGTTCACACACACACACACACACACACACACACACACACACACACACACACACACACACACACACGCGCGCGCATGCACGCACACACACACACACACACACACACACACACACACACATGCACGCGCACACACACACACACACACACACACACACACACACACACACACACACACACACATGCATGCACACACACACACACACACACACACACACACACACACACACACACACACATCCTTCCTTTCATTGCATTCATTCCAATAATAGTCTATGATCTAACTCCAGAATTGTGACATGTCATTGCATCCCTCGTCCAACTTTTATCTTTCAGTGGATTTGTACTAACTAAAAGGTGCTTATTGCAAATCAGAATGTTGCCCTTTGATTAAAGTGTCCAAAGTGGAAAAACAAGCAGAGCTCGTTTACATGGCAACCACACAACATACACACCTTTTCTGTGTAATTTAACAATTTCTTTTACAGAAAACCATACATTGCAACATCTCTACGTATTCTACTGTACCTGATTTGTTATATGTGCAGTGAAAATCATCTGAAAATTAAACACTTTAATAGTCTAGTGGCTTGATGGTAGTTGACAGCAGGCAGCTGTTGTGATCAGCAGAATAGTATTGTTCTAATTGACTTTACAGTTTTACTAATCTACTAAGAAGAGCTACATTTCAACAATCCTAACTTTAGAATGTCTAACACTAAAAGAAAATTTCATCATGATCGAGTCATCATCGCTGCTTTACAGCATCGGTATCGCATATTTCACAGTCTGCCTGTTTGTTACAACCAATAGTTTCGGAACACGTACTAGAAGCGTCATTGCACTGGAAACGTCCATTGCCTTAACAGGAGCAGTGCCCAGAGTGCAATAGGTCACTGCTGCAAGAACTTGAAATGAATTCCATTAGCGCTTCAAGAGCCGACAACTGATCTGACCATTGCATAGATAGCTGATGATGTCAGATCTTCAGAAACAAATTTCCATCCATGACCAACAGGAGTCAGAATTTTGGGACAACGCTTTCAGACTGCCACTTGGTTATTTGCACAACGGATATAGCTATAGAGTCACAGAGAATCACGACACAGAGGCAACTGATTGATACGGCTGTTGTTTGCACAAAACATTTGATATCTAACGCTGTTACTAAATGTCACACAACCTAGGCTTTCTTTACAAAGTACAAAATTTTTCCATATGCCAAAATGGTTTTCATCAATTTCATAACTTTCTCCTAACATAATGAACATTCAATTGCCATATAGCCGAAACATGCATTTGGGTCTTCCCTTAATCTTACTGCAACCTGCAAATGAACTGGTAGAATCACATCCAGTAAATGCATACAAAACAACGAAAGCTTGGGAAACTGCATGGACCTACAATGAGAAACATTGCGGACAAATCGATAAAATGAACTCGCTGTTTTGGGCTTGTTCGAAATATTATCGTACAAGGAAACTGTGAGGCAAGAGTGCACCCTATAATGGCAACATCTGTGTCGAGTAGAGGCATCCAACTTGTTCGCAGCATGCCTTGCACAAAGCGGCAATCAAGTGTCCACTTCTTCTTATGTAGACTCCAATTCACAAATGTTATCCGACTACTACATACCTCCAGCATTGCGTTCCATGCACTTGTCACGTAAAGCTGCATGGCATTTTGAAAAGCTTGATGCAAACTCGGAACTTAACACTAGGTTACTAGGTGTATCCATACTATTTTGAAAGTATTTCTAGTGACATCAGTTCCAATATAACCTAAAATGTTGAGTGAACTTCCATTACTATACATAGGACGCTACAGCTGTACTCTTTCAGTCTGTCTAGTTACGTAAATGAGCTCATTTCTAGATGCTGAGGCATGCGTTTTCAATCAGTAAATCTGCATGACGCTACTATGTACATTGGATCCAGTCCATAAACGCTTCCATTACATCATTCTTAATAACCTATTTGTTCTGTGCTTGCATCTGACATTCCCACGTACTTCCACTAAAAGTACTCTCTAGACGTTTTCATTACGTCAGTGTTGTGGAACATACCAAAGTAGTGATTTCCTAATGTCACTTCACGTTCCTAATCAAACTTAGTAATTACATATTACATTTTGACAACTGTCTACCATGCGATGAAAACGGAAAAGAATCGTTACTACCGCGCAACATGGCCTCAGAGTAAGGATTACATGTCAGAACTTACCGGTTAAGTAATTTCCTACATCAGGCTGACGTCGCTTCACGTTTCTCATGGAACTTACTAATTAGATATTATATTTGTTACACGAACTACTGTCTATCACGCGATGAACACTGAAAAGAATCACTACTACACGCGCAACACGGACTCGCAGTACGGATCCTAAGCGTGCAATTGAATAAGTCTCCAAACTCTCAAAACTTGGGACAAAAATTTTAAAAGGCAACATTCGTATTTCTCTTCAATATGAGTCTACCAACATTATAGAAGCAAAGAACTAAAGTCGAACGAGGGGTGCAACAAGGTCACGTTTTAGAGGGCTTTTCAGATTCAGATTACTATAAGGAACAGTGCAGGCCAAGGTCACCACAGACTATTTTGGGAAATGGAAATTCTCTGACAGCAAAAATGCTCGTGGTTGTGGAGGCCTTTTTGAAGGAAAGTTTCGTGGCAATACTGACATTGGCCAGCTTGAGACTGACCATGTTTCTGCCTTTGATGGTTTACAAGGCCAACATGATTTACAGCAATGAAGACACAACCATCAAAACAGCAATGTAGATCAAACTTCGATGTTGTTTGCCTTGTTTCATGTCACCATTTCTGCTCATCCTTGAAGTTTCTCTTTTTCTTCTTTCTTGAAATTCACTTCTCGTGTGGTGGTCCAGATTCTTTCCTCCACATATTTCAATCTCGTGCTTGTATCCTCCAAACCTTCTCAAGTTTGCAATCCCTCAAATCTCTCAGGACCAAGTCATTCCATCATATTCTCAGGCCTCCATCTGAGCAACTTCCTTGGGATGGCGTATGCACCAAAAGCTTCCTCGGTAGACAACAGTCATCCATGCGCAAGATGTGACCCGATAGTCAAAGACGCCTCTGAGTCAGCATAGCAAAGATTCTCTGCAGGTGGGCGATCGTATGTCTCTGATCCCATCCCATAACGACACACCAAGGATGGAGAAGAGACATCGCATCACAAACCTCTGAAGACGACATACCTCAGGCTCCAAAACTACAGTTGCTTCCAGACCATACAAAAGAGAGGAAAGAACTACTGAGACAAAGGCGCTCACGCTCAACTTGGTGGAAAGTTGATCTTTCTCTGGTGCCAAAGAATGTGGTTAAGAGACCCATATGACTGAGATGCTATGGTGATCCATGTTGATATTTCACCGTCCAAAGTGTAAATTGTTAGAGACAAAACTTGCAAGGTACTGAAAAAATGGTACAACCTCAATGGGATCACAGTCAGAACAAAGAACAATGGGAGATGGAGGATGGGCAACATCTTCAGGTAAGACAACTAAAAGCTCCGTCTTCTTGTAACACACACACACACACACACACACACACACACACACACACACACACACACACACACACACACACACACACACACACACACACACACACACAAATGGATATGCCCTTCGGAAAGTTCCAAAAATAGCAACCCCTGCCTATTTCTAGCTAGGCACTCCGACACTACTCAAAGTTTAGGCCGCGTTGACAAACCCCTTGATGCATGGCCAGAGCATCAAAGGGCACTGACTTTGGAGCAGCCACAGGACTGGACCTCAAATCCACACGTACCCGTATATACTGCGTGATGTTCTGCTAAGCCAGCGGTCTAGTCCACCCCCAGTCAAAGACCAGGTACTCATTTATACTCCCGAGTCGAGAGAGGCAATTGTGTGTGAATTTCTTACGGAAGGAAATTACATCTGTACTCGTCCGCAAACCAAAGACCGTAACATCCCGGATGTTCCATTCTCCAAACGCAACCCTCTAACCAACTGAGCTACAGACGCCCCCCCCCCCCACACACACATTGAATTACAACAAGTACCAACAAACCTTATCCACTATTCCATCTGCATTGCTGTCCACCATATCTCTAAACTCTTCCTCCCTATTTCTGAAGAAATCTTCATCTTCTTTACTCCACTGAAATCCATAACTTTACCATATCAAAACAAGTTAGTGCGACAAGGCAATTACTTCACCTGATCTTTGGGAGTGTCCAATCCTGTGTACTCTTGCAATGTCAGCAGTCTATCATTATTCTTGTCCATACTTTCAATGACATCAGACACAAACCCTTGTAGCTGTAAAACACAAACCTTGCAGCAAAAATGCATGCCTACGTGCCTACATATATGCGTACATGCATACGCAAACGCATGCCCCCACACACACGCACACACACATGCACACACATGCACACACTCATGCACACACACACACACACACACACACACACACACACACACACACACACACACACACACACACAGTCCTCCACACAACATTGCAATAAATACTGTTTTTCTGTTTTGCTCAGGATGTTGAAAAGATAGGAATTCTTCTTCCTGCAATTCTCCATCACGATTTTGATCTGCCATCTCCCAAGTGTCTTGATCACGACTTAGAAATTCACTAGCTACCTGTTCCTCATCTGACAAATCATGCAGGTTTCTCTCCTCACCATTAGGACTTTCTGTGTTGTTACCAACATGATCCCCTAAAAATAGCAAAGACAGAATAGAAAACATTTCAACAAAAGACATTAGTGATCTAAGGTAAGGTATTTTTGGTGTACTATACATCACCCTACAATAATACATTGATTTCACAATAAATTCTGCAACTGGTTGAATTATCATACTTCTCATAAAAATTTAAAGAATTTACAGCAGTGATTCAGAGTCACAAACAAGAAAGTCTATTATATGTTAATACATTTATACTACAGTAGAATACAATACATCTAGTCCAAGGACAGCCACTTAAATAGCACAAAACAGCCTGTAGCTGACATGCACACTACCACAACTTGCACGACTGACACTGTATGCAACTGTAAATTTTCCAGCACATACTACAAACAATAGAAAGAGTTAGATATTCTTTCTTTTAACATTTCATAACTGCAGTATTTGACACATTCATGATGGCCACATGACACAAAACCAGCAAATTCCCAATTGCAAGATTATATCAAGAAGACAAAGTCTAGTTCTAAAAACTACCACATACTGTAGCATACTATAGTATACACATTGAATGAAAAGTAATTGCATCAGTTAACAAGAAGAAATGAAACTTCTCATTTGCTGTTCCAGCATAAACTCATTTTGTGCACTATAGATTTCAATGCTACAGGAAATTGTAACACTTATTTTCAAAGTTTAGTTATATGGTGGCAATTGGCCTTCTTTGTACATCTAAAATACTAGAAACAAACACTATCATTTCAGATGTCATGATAAAGTGTACGTAGAAGGCAAATATAACAAAGTTCACACAATGCCCACACTGAGAAATAAATGAATCACAATTAATTCACTACACCAAGTCAGCAGCATCTCAGTTGTCCACTTTCTTTTTATTACAAGCTTCGTTTGTCTACACTGTTTCTTCCAGAGCTGGTTAATCCACTGAAAAGATGGTGAACAAACTCATTGCCTTGTTTGAAGTAAAAACACTGGTTAAAGTGTCCTAGTGTTACAATTACAACATCTACTCAATCACCCCTCATTAATCACTTTCTCTTGTTAATGTCAAATTCAGTTGTCTGTCTGCTAGGTCGAAAAAATTCCTTGAATATCTTACTGTCTCGAGAATGTGGCCTGTGAAACTCGGCAGCTTTCAGTAAAACTTTACGATTAGTCCCTTCAGGCACATGCAGTTGAGCCACGTATTCATCCCATGTAATTCGTCTGTCATTGTTAGCATCCATTTCATGAAATCTTTGGTTGTTGTCATTATGTGACCGTCGAAAATATTCTAAAATCTAAGAATTTACACGGTTAATAAAACAGAGGTAGATATCTTCTTCTGAAGTGTAACAAACCTTGTTTTGTATCCAATCCTTCAGCTCTGTTTGGCTAAGAAGCATGTCTCCATCCTGTAGGTAAAGACTTATGTTACATGCATTATGTAATTAGTTGTGCTGGTGTATCTCTCTAACCTGGTCAGCTACTTCAAATATCTTTCTTAGTTTCTCCTGACCTTGGTCTTCAGTCACACCATTAAACTCTTTCTTTTGTAAACCAAGAAATGCTTCACGGTCAAACTCCTAGATAGAGATGTTTATCAACTTTCAGACGCATGCAACAACATCAACACGAGAATGACAAATGACAAGTGAAAAGTGCTGGTTCTTACTTGGATATTGTCACTAAGACAATGTTCATAACCAAAAGTTTCAAACGTTACGATACATTATGTAACGAGTAGATATAGCTCATGACTCCTTATCACATGCCCCACTGGTAACATAAACCTCGCTAATACAATCAAGAAAGCATAGAAATATCCCTGAGTAATTTGTATACATTAAAATGGTACACGGGTGTATGATTTTGTACATAATAAAATGTTATAAGCTACTAACTCTTACTTTGTACCACACCATCAAAACTACGTAACTAAAAACATTTAGTCAGAATTGCACTATCCCTCAACAATGTACCCAAAGTCAACCCAAATTCACTGGCACACACTAATAAATTCACAAACAGTACAAACGTTGCTCTCCCTTAAGACATTTCAAAGATCAAAAAGTTTGTGCTAATTAAAACTGCCTCTGGCCGTGTTCACACTGCTATAGTAATAGCATAGCTGTGCAACTATAGTTATATTCGTAGTTTGGTAACTACGGTATAGTTAATTAGACGGTTGTTCACGCTAGCGTGAACATGGCTATTACTCTAGTATTCAGAAGTGGGATGCACACAAACGGAAGTTCGTTATGCACGATAGTATGTCTGATAAAATGCATCATTTCAAAAGCAGACTGACGGGAGTTATGACTAGACATCATCTAGTAGTCTCGCTTATCCAGATCCTTCCACGCTACGCGAGACTAATCATCTAGGCCTACTACGCATGTGCAACTACTGTAACTATGCTTTAACCAAGGTCACAAGCTTAGTTCGATAACTATGCTATAACAATGCTATAACTATGCATTAACCACGGCTGGTGTTCACACTGTAGTTTAGTTACTAGACCCTGGTTGGATAACTACCCTGTAACTAGCAGTGTGAACACTGCCTATCTCATGCCAGTTTAGTAATGTATCAAATTTCTGCCACACGTGGCATGCTCATATCTGCACATACACGTAGTTTGCTTCAGATTTAGTTTTATTGACACTTGCAAGCCGGTTTTACCATAAACAGATTGAGAGTGCATTACCAGCAACAACAAACTCAATTAATATAATTCTCACATACCCTATTCTTCAAATAAACTTAAATTTACAAAGCACTGATTGACTTAACCTACAAACAAGTAGATCCACGCTGTCTCTATAGGTGAGATAGACCTATACAAACCAATATTAAAAGATCACTGTCCTGATCAACCTCAAACTCCAATGTGCTGTGCTCAGTTAAAATTTTACACACATCTTTAAGTTTGTAAAACATAAAAATTGGCTAAATCTATGCTTTCATAACTACTGCATTCCCGTGCTTTTGCTGCATGCTAGTACAGGCGCGTAACTCCTGTGGGGTGCAAGGGGCACGTGCACCCCTCCAGATTGAGCACGTGAGTTCTTGAACTTCCTGAATCTAGAACGGAGGTCGCGTAAAGGCTAGTTTACAGGAGTTTTTTCTTCAATTAGAATACTGCTTGCACTTGCTTAGTTGAAGTGACGACCTATGCGCGTACTTATAGAAACCCTTGTGAGAAGTGCTTTGCCTTACGGATTTTGATGACAGCTCCCGGATATCGCAGATCTAACCCGGACGTTGACCTGACAGAAGTGATGAGGCGATCCAAAGCAAAATTCAGAAGGCAGCAATCTATTATGAGCACCTTCAGCAAAGCACAGTGCTGTCCAGAAGAGATAGAGGGCAGTATTGAAGACTGTGGCCATGGCTTCCACACCAAAGGTGATGCAGCAGCTGATGAGATGTCTACGGCAACTCTAGACTGCAATCCATCGTCATGCCAGGCTTCTTCTGCAGCAAGTACGTTTGAAGACATGGGAGATTCTTTTTTAATGTAGACTTTTGTTCATGGTCAGTGCATCCATCTGGTTTGTCCTCCGAAGCTAAGCTGCAGTTGCTCAACAACCATTTTGTTCCTGACAAGGGTTACAACTTCCCTGTGCGTGTCGATCCAGGTAAAAAGGGATGTCGTAGAAGGTTTCAAATAGAATGGCTAGAAAAGTATCGTTGGCTGGTTTACCCGCCACATTGTAGGCGTGGTTGGTTTAAAGTGGGTGGGCCAGCAGTTTACTGAGTGCGCAGCCCTCTCCAAGTAGGCCTGGTTACGCCACTGCTAGTATAGATGTGGTTTACCAAAATCAGCTTGACCAAGTCCGGTAACTTCGTGTTGTGAGAAAGTGCAACACATCACTTCTGTTTGTCTCATGGAACCAGGTCACTCAAATTGATCACGTTGTCTCACGTGTGAATCCCTCCTTATACAGTGACCTACCAGTCTTAGCAACCGAGTCATCATGTGAGAACCATCACTATAAAGTGTACCAACTGAGTTCTTATTACACATATTTTGGCCAGCCACTTCATCCTACAGACATGGGCATAATTATGGAGCCACCCCTCATATCAGCTGAGGCAGGAAAATCAACAGAACATTGCAGATTTATGAATATACCTGCTGACCCGCCTAAAGCTGCATCTGATTCTACATCAAATCATGCTAATTGAGTACTGATATTGTTTTGATTGGACGCTTTGACAACCCGTAGCAACAAAACGATTAAGGGATGACCAGACTAACCACCACCCCCATGCATTACCATGTCAGGATTTCGCTCTCTTTGAAGAAATTTGTGGCTTTTAAAAAAACCGGTTTAGTTCAACGGGTCACACACACACTCCAAATAACCCACACACACACTCCGCTAGATTCTCAATACTTGGTTGCTCCTCCTCTTGCTCGTCCTATAGCCTCAATTCGTCTTGGGACACTCTCTATCAGGTTGTTAATGAATCCCTGGGGTATTTCGCGCCAAGCCATCTGCACTGCCTCCCACAACTCTTGTTCGGTTTCAGGATGTTTTTCATTTGCCCGAACCTTCAGAACATGCCATAGATTTTCAATGGGGTTTGCATCTGGTGACTTAGCAGGCCAGTCCAAGACAGTAACCTCGTTGTCCCGCAGCCATTGCCTGGTTGAGCGCAAGGTGTGAATTGTCGCGTTGTCTTGCTGGAAGATAAAATCTTCACCGACTAAACGACGAGCATCTGGCAGCATGACATCACCCAGGATCTGTTGGTAGTCTTCTGAATTCAGACGGCCTCGTATGCGATGAAAAGAGCCTACACCTTGAAAGCTGATGCAACCCCATAGCATAATGCTCGTTGGATGCTGCACTACTGGCTGACAACATTCTGCGCTAAATTCCTCCCCTTTTCTCCGCCACACATACAGGCAGCCATCACTTCCGATGCTGATTTTCATCGGAAAAGACAACACATTTCCAGTCCTCCAACGTCCAGCCACGATGGGTGACCGCCCACGCACGTCGACATCGCTGATGTTCACGATTCAACTGCGGCTTCTTGCGTGGACGGCGAGCACAAATTCCTTTTCCTTGAGACGGCGAGTGATGGTTCTTCGGGACAATGACTTCCCACATGCCGCTGAAAGTCTACCTTGCAACCGTCTCGTCGTCGCCTTTCTGTCAGTAAGTGCAAGTCGTTCGAGTAAACGATCCTCCCTAGCTGACGTTGATCTTTCCCTTCCAGATCGCTTGATGTAATCACTACTGCCTTCTTCCCATCGTTTCACGCACTTCTGTACTGCCCCACGAGACTTTCCTACCAATCTGGCAATTTCACGATGAGACAAGCCTGTCTGATGGAGACCTTTGATCTTGCCTCTAGAACGTGGGCTTAGTTGGCGAGCGCTTGGCATTTACACAATAGAACACAACCGTGAGATACTGAAAAAATCAGCTGAATGCAAATTGAGAGAAAGCACAGGTGATTTGAGAAGACAGCTGACCATTTCCCCGCTAGAAATTGCTTAGCACTCAATCAAAACAGCTGATTTCTCTATAACAGTCGCCATATTTCTGTACATTGTTGCAAACCTAAAGTCACTCCGTCAGCAATCTTTGCTAACTGGACTGTGACAGAAAGGACTGGATAGGACATTAGCACTGCAGAACAAGTTTCAGCAATGCAGAACAGTGACTAACGAATTTTAGTCTCAATTGCTGGTCTAGACCGTTCATGTTGTGACGTCACAAGAGCAGATGAGAATTGACTCAGAATATGCAAGTAAACTGAAACGTATAGCCTCTATTTAATCTTTGAGTATGTCTTCTAAAATAAACAAAGTCATTTTATTGTTTAGAAGCTTTTTGAAAATGATTTTGATTATTAACTTTCAAATTTACTGATTGAACTGACAGCAAGAAGCAGTCATGTGTCTCAACAGATCACACATCTCCTGCAATCTCAGACATGTGGATGGCACAATCAGAGCCATTACCTCACCATTATGACTTGTTCTAATTTACTACAAAGTGCAGCTGTCACTGTAGATGCATGCACTTGGACTGTCTGAGAAAGTCTAATAACTTCTTAATCTGGGTCACATGCTCAGGGTGGCTCCATAATTATGCCCATGTCTGTATATCGTAGACTCATCAGACTGCTCACCATTGACAGGTATCCATTGCTTAAAGATAGATAACTACACTCTGTGTCTCTGGAACAAAGTGGGATCTGTCAATTTGAGATTAGATTTCTTCCACGAGTTGCTCAAACACTAAACATAGAAGTGCTAGACAGATTTGACTACCTCAAAGAACCGGCTGAATGCAAACTGAAAACCCACAAACAATTTAATTAAACTGTCACGTACCTAACATGGCTAATGAATGGAAGGTTGGTGCACCAAACTTGGTGCCAGAAAGTAGCCAATCCATTTGATACCATAATTTTAGACCCAGATACCCAGACCTCTGTTTAACTATGCTAGAAGTCTTAAAATTAGCCTAACAACACTAAAACAAAACCTAACTTTTTGTGTGTCTTCAGTATTCTTGTTAGGGTTTCTCCCCAACTGGCTATGCCAATTGAGTTATAATGTCGCTTATTAATATTGGCTTCACTAAATACACTTGACATCACTTCTAAATTGCAACTCTTCTCGTGTTATGATTGATGCCCAAGTAAACACTGACACTGCTTGTCATGTGTAACCTACTACCATTGACTAGACCTGAAACGTGACCCTTTTGCATGGCCTCACCATGTGAAGACTCACAACTTCGTCCTTGTGGAAGGTGTAAGTGTGTCAAAGCACTCCTGTCTTCCCTAAGATTCCAACTGTGATACAACACAGGTATAAATAATATGCTGACACTAGCAAGTACCTGTACTGTAGCAGCTTGACGCAGTTCTACAAAGTAGTTGCCTTGGTAAGGTACCGCTGCGGACGTAATTATTGAAACATTTCCAATGTGCATCAGGTGGACATGACGGTCAAGTCTTTTTACATGTCAGGTGTTTAGGGCAAAGACTAGGCAGGGTGCGGTCATTCTTTGTTAGATAGCGCTGATGTCCGCACGTGAACTGTGCAGGTAAGATCTCAAGTATCAACCATATATTTAGTATATTGTGCGACCACCTCCGTTTGTAATGCACTCATCAAACCAATTAGGATAGTGAGTAAAACATTTTTTATTTCAATAGCGGTGAGTGATTCCCAAACTTTTGATATTGCTTCTTCAAATACCTGTTGCATTGACAGACATTTTTCTCCAAGTTGACTCGTCGTAAAAAAAAAGGTGTTTGACCAGCTGTCATTGAGCCGCCTTTGGCACCATTCCAATCTTCATCAACAGACTGTCCAAGTTAGTGTTCAGCTCATGCAGAGCCATGTATAAAGATAATTATGTATGGCTATGGTTTAGCTCAGAGCTGCATCACTCAAAATCTATTCTCTGTTGCAACAGAGCGCTATTTGCAACATATAGTTTGGGGCTCCAAGGCAAGCCTAAAAAGTAAAATAAAATGTGATACTTTTAACAGCATTGTCATGTAAAACAAGCATGCATGATGTGACAAATGGTGAAAGAGGCATGAGTCAAACAGTGGTCTTCTCTGAATCTCGGCTGTTTGTTTGTTTTTGGTGGGTCTGGTATTATGTGACCTAATGGATAGCAAGACGGGATCTATCATGATTCTCGACAAACCCCGTCGGGAATCGACAAAACCAAAGTCAAATCATAAAATCCCAACAAAATCAAAACTTGGACACAATGAATGAACCTTTTCAACCAGTAAATAGCCAGCATTGTCAGCTCTGATGAAAACACCGAGACTATCATTCGGTTAATTTATTTAGAAACGAACCGAAGGACTAAACTTAACTTCCTCCAAAATCATGAATCTATGTACGGTACCCGTATGTCTGACGACATACGTAACACCGCCCACGGTCAAAGCTAATTATTGCGCTCATTGTACAGTAACAAATTATGCGTTACACCTTGTTGAACTCTCCATCTCGCTGCATTCGTACACCTTCTAGGTGATTAGGCAAAACATCTTCATTTGCCTCTTCCCACTGTTTTTCTTTCGGAACACCGCTTGGCAGCACATGTATTTGTAGTTCGTCCACATCGGCTCTTTCATCTTTTCGACGACGCAGTGGACTACTTACAACTAGTAGAGGCAACGTAACCAACAACGCTAGTGTTATCCACATCCTGGATGTCTTGAAAACTAAAATCACGTGATCGTTACACTACCTAGTAATTAGGTAAAGCTAGGATGACGTCAAGGTGTAGTGGCTGTTAATGATACCGCTGCTCGTCTATTGGTCGGAATAGCTTTATTTGCATCTGCACTCTAATCGAGTACACGTATAAATACGGTTGTTGGTCTGTCGCACGTCAGACTACTATACCCTTAGCCCGGATATCCGGGCCTCGGGCAATTACGCTTTGACCCTGTACACGTTTAGGTGCTAACTGCACTTTCTAGGTATTTGGCATTTTGTGCTATGCTCTATTTTCCTACGCGCGAACGCTAGGCTAGGTCATGTGACGACTAGATGACTCGCTCCGTCTACTGCGTAACACGTGACCAAGGAAGAGCGTTTCTCCAAAACGGCGAGTCGTAGCGCCGCCGAATTTTACTCACGCACGCCGAAACGATGGACCTCGACAGTGAGGCAGTCGTCGTCTTTCAGACTTCTCTCGGGACGACGCGATTTCTTGCCGATCGAACCCGCTTCCAATCGCGCTCAAATTTCTCAGGAATCGCCTCGGATCTCCGCCGAATTTAAACCGCTTAGTCGAGACCTCGGACGCTACGCAAGAACGTGCCGTGCTGATGACGTCGAACAGGCAAGATATTTTTTAGGATAGCCATGTAGGTTTATGCAAATGTATCCAGTCTCCTTCTCACGCTCTTATCTTGTAATTGGCTCTGACTGACTAGTCACTAACTTCTTACATTCAAGCTGCCTCAGACTAAGAGCTATGGCACGCGAAGAGTTTGCACTGTACTGCTTTTTTTATTTCTATAGTACATTGATCGTGTGCCATTGCAAGGGGACTGTATTATGGGATCGATAGCTCTGGCTAGACAAGTAATATTGAATCAAAAATAAAGACAAATTCAACCTTGAAAGCAGCGGATGGTCAAACTAGGTTTGTTAATAAGACACAGACTAAGTTGAAAAGGTGGCGTCAACATTTCAAATCAGTGTTGAACATAAAATCAGCAGTGTCTGAGGTCATTTCAGGCAATGTAAAAGACAGTAGAGGTTGATGATGGTATTGAAGGTGGTTGTGAGAGGGAGAGAATGCTGTGTTATCTAGACCTCCTACGCGTGAGGACATTGCAGAATCTATCAGCCAGCTGAGGTGTAACAAAACACCAGGAGCAGATGAGATTACTGCTGAGCTCTTCAAGCTTGGTGGAAATAGCATGGTTCAATGGCTCAATTGGCTATCACAGCAAGTATGGCTCAGTGAAGAAGTACCTGCTAATTGGAGAACACAATTAATTTGTTCCTCTGCATACGATGAGTAATTAATATTATTATGATGATTGTGACAACTTCGAATCCAGGGGCATCGCCCTACTCAGTATTGCAGGGTTCTTCTGAATAGAATTAAGGAAACTTTCAACACGTTGTTAAGGGAGAATCAATGTGGTTTTAAGAAAGAGCGAGGCTGTGCAGACCAGTTGTTTTCACTACGCATGTTGATGGAAAGTGCACGTGAATTTCACGAACCACTCTTATTTTGTTTTGTGGACCTAAAGAAAGCATAAGACTCAGTCTCTAGAATTGATTTATGGCTTGCCACTCAAGATACTGAACATCTCGAAGGCTCTCCATAAAACACCAGTGGAGCTGAATGTGAGAGCATATGGCAAAGTCTCCAAATCGATTTGTATTGGAAGTGGTGTGAAAGGGTGATGTGTTGACACCCATATTGTTTAACCTATTTTTTGATGCAGTTAATAACATGTCTTTACAGCAGCACCCTGGGAATGGAATTAACATCTTGTTCAACACAAGCTGAGCTAGTGGGGAGCAGATAGCAGATAAGAGATCAAGCCTTGATCCCAGATCTTGAGTATGCAGATGACATGTGTCTGCTCAGCAACTCTATGGATGAGTTGGAAGAGATGTTACTAAATCTAGATCTGAGCTGCAACCAAATGGGCCTTTGCATCAGTGTCCAAAAGACAAATTCTAGGCATTACTAGCAACCAACAATTAACCAACTTCCAAGAAGTGTCACTTTACAGAGCACAGATGAGCCTGTAGATGTTGTGGAGAAGTTTCAATACTTAGGAGTTTTGTCACATCATCTTGTCAATTAGACAGAGAGATTAGTACAAGAATTTGTAAACATCCAACAACTTCAGATCTCTTAATTTGTAAAATCTTTTGGTATCAGAAATCAATCAAACAATCTATTAAACTAAGAATGTTCAAGGCAGCTATCATACCAACTCTTCTTTATGGCAGTGAGGCCTAGACACGTTTGTCTCAGCACATCAACAGACTGCAGAGTTCTGCATGCGTTGCTTACGAATCATCTTGGGCATATCAGTAAGAGAAAAGCAGAGAAATACTGATCGGGCTAAGGCAAGTATTGAGACTGTGGAAACAATGATCAGGAAGAGAAGACTAAGGTGGATAGGCCACGGAGCCAGGATGGAACCTCATCGTATTCCAAGGCAACTGCTGGTTTGCAAGTTTGAAAGAGGTAAACGTTCTGTAGGCGCCAGAAGCTGAGATGGGTCGATGTTGTGATGAGAGATTTGAAGAAGTGTAAGCTCAACAAAGAATGGATGCACATTGCCCAACATTGTGCTAAGTGCATGGAGATCCATAGTGGATGCTGTAATTACGGAGTTGAATGAGGAAGCTGAGGAAATGGGAAAGATTCAAAAGATAAGAGGAGGAAAGAAATGAAGAGAAGCAAGTATCAGATCAGACTGATCTGCAGTGTACTCAATCTGGTTGCACTGTTACAGCCCATAACAAGGCCGGTCTTGTCAATCACCAACGACAGAAACATGGAGCAGCAGCCCGCGATATCCTCTTGTGTTGTCACTGCCACCAAAACTTTACACAACAAGGTTATAGAAATCATACGAAGTTCTCTAATCAAAATTCGAACAAAGTCCAGAGATTACGTTGAGGACAATAAAATCCTAACATATATGAAGTGACCTAACAATGTGACCTGCACCCCTTAGTAGTAGTCAAGTAAAGGTAGAACATGGATGGTGTGTGTGTGTTTGTGTGTGGTGTGTGTGTGTGTGTGTGTGTGTGTGTGTGTGTGTGTGTGTGTGTGTGTGTGTGTGTGTGTGTGTGTGTGTGTGTGTGTGTGTGTGTGTGTGTTACCATTACTAACCGATTTGAATTTTCTGTAAAGACAGAACTGTTTCTATTCACTTTTTCCATCGCTCTCATCATGCCAATGCCTACCATTTGTTAAAAAGCATTATCAATATGCCGTTGTATATAATGGCGTAGAGCTAAGAAAGGAACCGTAACTTGTAAGTTTTAGAAGAAACCGACTAACGAATCAGTGTCAGACAAAAGGACAAGAAGTACGTATACAGACTAGTAAGGTAATTGTTTACCAAAGATATGCAAATCATTACATGTATGCATGCATATTAATTAATCATCTAAGTCTACATGCCGCATCAAGTAAGTCTATGCATAACCGACACATTATCAAAAAGACACCAGTATGTTTTCACTTAGCGTGCCAACTTCGATAGTATAAAACGTATTGCTGGTAGTCTTCTTCCTCCGCTTCGAGGTCCTCGTCGTCCTCACATGACCGACGAAGGCGTCTCGGGATATTTTGCACATCGACGTTTGCATCGTAGTCCCGAAATTTTTCTGGCATGTCAACAAGGTAGTCGTCGTCGTCCCCAAAGAAAGTCCAGGAACAACTGAGTGACGTCTTGGTGTCTTGTTTCTGAATAGTCTTTTTACGGACGGACGGCCATTTTTGCGTCTCGTTTCTGAGATCTAGAGGGGCTTTGCATAAACTTGTTTCAATATTTTGGTAGTCGGTCTCTTCTGGAGAATTGCAGTCTTTTCTCACACCTTCATAACCAATTCGGTTGCACTTGAGAGGTATTGCTGGTTGGATTGTTTGGCAACATTTGTAGCATCGAACGGCCCGGGGTGTGTGAGGCATAAATCTCAAAAACTCTTTGCTGCAACTCGGACAGCGAAAAATACAACGCATTTGTGACATCTTTCCTGCCCTACTCAGAAGGAAAGTTGGTGAAACCTAGCGCACGCTAAGAGTGGCTATAATATTACACCTACTTTCAAATTTAGAATAATTTTATTATTTCTGTATTTTGTGTTGAAGCTATTAAGTCACAAAAACAACTTACCTTATATAATTCAGCTATGTTTAGACGAGCCGATAAGCAACGACACCTAACAGAGTCACGAGACTTGACGAGTAATTAAACGTATCGTACTCAAAACGTTTAGAGGTGAAATCACGACTGCCGGTTTGTGACTATGTTTGTAGTTGGCTGGCTGGCTGACTGTGTCTGTTAGTACCAGCGGCGGTGTTATTGCGGGGCATGGCGAAGCTTTGGACCTTCCAAAACTTTGGGGCGTGGTTCTTTTTTCGCCAGAGTAGATTCTGTTTGGTCATTTACTTCTCAGGATCTACGTGAAATTTGGTCATCTTTGATATGAAGAAGTTCTGCCACTGTTTCCTTTACTCGGCCTAAATTAATTAGGTCTAATATCAACTGGCAGTTTGGCTTCCCCAGCCATGGAAGGCTAGTGATGCCGCTGCAGTTGGGCTCGGGAATGCATGTGCCTCGCTCTAGCTTGCTCTGGTTCAATTGCGGAACAGTATACTATTTGCGATACTCGCCAACCATGCGTGTGCCACGGGGCCGCTGGCAGTGATGCCACTTGCTGAAGCCAAGTGTAAATATGTTTGAAGGCAAATGTGTATAAGCTGCTTAGCAACTAGAAATTCCAGCAATTCATGCCATTTGCTTTTATAGATATTTGATATAAAGCGACAAAAGTATCCTAAACTGTGCTTGCGGGACAAACACACAAACCCTTGCAACCAATTCAACAATACAACAGTCGTTTATGTTCCTCAACATAATGTCATTTAAAGTGATTTGAAATGGAAGTCATTTCAGAGTTGCATCTTGCTACGAATACATGCAATCCTTGATATCATGCATCGATGCGATGGCCAGTGTCGTGTTGTCATGACATGCACAGCTGCTGGAGTAGCTCAGCATCGTCTAGAATGTAATCAAAGTTGAAAGCGTTGTAGTACATCCGAATATGGATTGACCTGTCCTTGAGAGTTGCTGAAACGAAACAAAATAAAAATAGGACAATCGTGATCTTCCTCAGTCTTCAAAGATGTACTAGCTCTTTGTATTTTTAGGATCAAACCTCTAAATCTTTCAGGAGCTAGATAGGCATGTTTCCGCGTTGCCCGGAAACCCCTTCTAGGTAAGCGTGTCTGATAATTCTTGAGATAAATACGTTAATACATTAGTAGAACAGCTTGTGGTCCGTGACATGACGTCGTAGTGCAATTTTCTGTGTTCTGGTAGTGTCTCGTTAGAAAATGCTGCCAGATTCTTGATTTAACTGTATGTATATAGTCATGATAATTGGTGTGATTGTGTGGCCGGTGGGTATATATAATTAATATTTATAAACCCCTGTTACTGAGTGTCTATCTACGCCCTTTCTTTCGCGAACTTCTGGAAACTTGTATACCGTTGCAGTGGGCCCATATCCCGTACATTCTAAATCAACTCTTACAAACTTTAAACTATATATAGTAACTCATTAATCGTGCACCTCCAATGCGTCTTTTTCCAAGATCCGTACCAAGAGTAGTCAAACGTAAGAAAGATGTCAGTGCATGTGTCGTTCGGGTACAAGTAGAGGTGGAAAGGGCAAGTTGAAATCTAACCAAGCATCTACAATGGGTCAAACGTTCTTCTGCTTGAATACAGTTTTGGAACGCTATTAGTATAGATATAAAGTAAAATTTGAATTAAAAATTTATTAAATAAAAATGGAACTTGCGGCATGCGTAAGTGATACCCAACATCTCCTTTCTATTTGCACGTACGATCTTTCGGCAGTGGTTAGATCATGCCGAGAAGTCTCTCGACTTCTTTCCTGTCTTCTGATTTGGGCATTCTTGTAATCGCTGCGACTTTCTCCGGGTCTGGTCTGATGCCTTCTTCCGAGATCACATATCCAATGTAATTCACTTGAGAGATTTTCAACTGCAGTTAGTTCAGGCTAAATTTGACATTGGTGTCTCTTGCCCTTCTCAGTACTCGGTGTAATGCCTCGTCGTCATGCTCCTCTTCATCTTTACCTGCTACTATCAGGTCATCGGCAATGACAAATACATCCCGAATTTCCAAATGTTTCATCGTTCCCCTGCTAGAGCACTTTACTCGCGGAGGATATGCCAAAGGACATCCTCATGAAGCGTTTTCGTCCCCAAGAGGTATTGAAAGTACATAGGTAGGATGATTCTTCGCTCAGCTTTACATGCCAAGAGGCATGAATCAAATCATGTCTACTACCGTGAACAATCGTTTACCTGCCAATCTGGCTTGCACATTGCTTGGGGTCGGTATATGGTGGTGCTCTCTTCGGATAGATTTATTCAGTGGTCGGAGATCCAGACACACTCGTATGCTGCCGTCTCTCTTCTCAGTGACCACCAGGTTGCTCACACACTCTGTGGGTCTGTCCACGTTGGCTATAATTCCCATGTTCTCTAACCTGCCGAGTGTCTCTACTAATTTTTGCTGTTTTGCATAGGAAAAGGTTCTTGCTGTTTGTATGACGGCATTAGCCTCTGGTTTCAGCCTGATATGATATTCCCTTGCGTATTGCCCTATTTCTTGAAATATGTCTGCATACGACTTCATGAGATCATTCTTGCTGGCAATTGTGGTGTACTTGTGGTTGAGATCCTGTCCACTCTTCGTATCAAATCAAGCTTCTCGCAAGATTCCTTTCCAAGAATGGCTAGATCCCCATCCGTTACGTAGAATGTAAGATGATACGTAGTTTCTTTGCACGTGCAGTCCAACTGGACTATTCCCGTTGGCCTGATCTTGCCATCGCCTATTCCGGTCAGCACGTTTCTCGTGGTTCCCGTCTTCATTGCATTTCCTTGTTTTGCTGATAGGGTCTTCAGGATTGCTTTGTACTCTTTGAGCGGTAGCACATTGGCACTTGCGCCAGTGTCCAGCTTGAATATGATGAGGTGTCTGCCCAACATCAGCTGCTCTGTCCAGTCTGGTCTGTCCCGCATATAACCCACAAACAGATGACCCACGAAAACCTCGTGTTCGTCTAAGTAATGGTCCTCTTGCGGCTCCTCATGCATGGTGTTGACATTGCGTCGGCCTGGCTTCTTCTGACCTGGTTGGCACACCTTTGCCAGATGGTTACGCATGCCGCATCGACTAAATATCTTTCCATAGGCTGGGCATTGTCGTGGTTGGTGAATGCCTCCACAGTACTTGCACGACTGCCGTGTGTGCGTGCTCATCTTACCTGGCATGCCACGTGTTGTGGGCTTACTGCGTGTCTGCCGGTTGCTTCTAAGCGTGTGAACTTCTTCCGCCTTTTACTCCTCTTTTGTCATGGTTTGCACTTGTTGCTTCGTCGCTTCTGCCGCTCGACACAAGTCTAAGACTTTCTCTAAACTGAGGTTGGGCTCGCGAAGTAGTCTTTCCTTGACGCGCTCGTCTCTTATCCCGAACACCATTTTGTCTCGTATCGATAGATTTCGCTGTTCACCAAACTCACACGCTACAGCTCTCGTCTTCAAATCGATCACGCACTGACCTATCCTCTCTTCTTCTCCCTGGTTGTGTGACCAAAATCGATGCCTCTCGTAGACTGTGTTCCGTCTCGGGTTGCAATAGTTCTGAAATGTGCGAAGGATCGCGTTTACGTCTTGTCGCGGATCGTCTTCGCCTTCACCCGGTTGCGGGAAGACTAGCGTTTGGTACATTTCTTGGGCTTCTGGGCCTGCAACGTGAACGCTGTCTGAGTTTCTTTTGCTTTCCCCGTGAGCTTTGCTGCTTGGACACGAAATTGTTGCTCCCACTTGTGCCAAGCTTCCGCTAGGTTTCTCTCCGAGAAATGCATTACGTGTAAGGTGGAGGTTGTAGTCGTTCCATGTCCTGACACCCTGTGACGTTCGTGCGTCGCGCTCAATTCTGCTTTGAGATACACACAAGGCTCTGTACTGCAGTGGCGGATCTAGGGCAGGGATTGTGGGGTTGCAAACCCCCCCACCCCCTTTGTTAGCCTCGGAGTTAAAGCACAAGGTCTTGAAGCCGCATTGTGCTCATTTCCAGTATTTAATTAAAATAACTAAGCTGATTCTTGACGAAACGAGACATCTGGCAGCGAAACTCCAGACTCGTGACCAGTTGAGTACGGAATGGTTCACTCAGTACGAAACTGAAAGAATTGAGGCAACAAGGCAGGATATATACAACCTCTTTGACTTCTGGTATCACGACATTCTGCTACTCGCAGACAGGATTGGATTTGTTGAATCTTTTCAAAGAAAAGCGAACTTACAGCGAAACCGGTAGTCGGAGTCCGATTGAGCACTACAAAGGATCCGTTGCGATACCCCTCCTGGACTCCCTGCTTCTTCAGATGCTCGAACGATCTAATGGTGAGCAAGATAATGTCCGAGCATTGACATTAATTTGTTGTGTCTTGTGCTTACCCTTCTGGTTCGTTCTGACGTTGACCCAATGGAAAGCGTAGATGGAATATGCACTGGCAAGCCGATCTTCGTATCCATTCCCGAAGTCTCTACGAGGTGAAGTGGGAAGGTGGCAGTCAGTATGGCAAAGCAAATACCAGGAAATGGAAGAAGCAAGGAAAAGAGAGCAAGAGTGAAAGAAGGCCATACCCAACAATTAACCTTCTCCTGGCCTTGGGAGCCCGTGACTCTCGGTTGCACCCGAATGTTCATCGTCTGCTATTGATAGCATGTAGACTGCCTATCACAAGTGCCGAAGCAGAGAGGTCACTTTTTCTACTGAGAAGACTGAAGACTATACAAGGTCTACCATGGTAGAGGAGCGTCTTGCACACCTATCATTTATCGCCATGCATTACAAAGAGCGGGTACCAGCAGACGAAGTTTGTACAAAATCATCCACAGAAATTTTTTATACAGTCTTTCTTTGAAAGAGACATAATTGCACTGTAGTTTACTTAACATTTATTTAGCAGTAGTCTATGCATGATGCAGTTAGATTCTGATATACAGTTTCGATGATTTAGGGAGTATTGAACATGACACATTGCTACAGATATGTTGCCATAGTTGTTGCCATTTACTTTAGCTAAGCTGTAAGAAGCCTGGGCATTTGCACCTCTAGCAATACAATGCGTCGACTAGAGTAGGCGTGATCTATCAAAATTTGCAACCCCCTCTTCAGAAATCCTGGATCCGCGCCTGGTACTCCTTTTACAGAACTTCACAGATCAGACTGTTTTGTTCTTGTCTGGCTACTGCAGCTAAATCTATTCGATTACAACAACAGACTATACTTCTAGTCAGTCTACCGTGACAAAGATATTGTCGGACACAGTATACCTAGAGGGCTTCCGAGTTGCGAAGCGAAACAGAGCGATGACACCAATGTCAGACAGAATAAGACCGTCTAGCTAGTAGGCAAACCAACTTTGTTGGTATAGAGTAAATTGCTGGTAGTCTTCTTCTTCGGCTTCCATGTTCTCCTCGTCCCAGCTGCACCGACGAAGGGGTCCCGGTATGATCTCCACATCCACTTCATCGTAGCGCCGAAATTTTTCTGGTATATCAACAAAATCGTCTTCAGAGAAAGGCAAAGAGCAACAGAGCAACGTCTTCTCATCTCGTTTCTGGAATTCTCTTTTCTTCATCCACGGACCAGCAATACTTGGTCTGGCGGTCTCGGGAGCTTTTATTCTAGCCCCTACAATCCAGGGTTTGCCGTTTTCTCCAAACGTTGAGTAACCTTCATGACGACTTGCCGCTTGGCTCGTTTGTCCACATCTCAAGCAACATGCGATCTGGTACGTGCGACGCACAGATGCAAAAAACACTGCTTGGCATCGCGGGCAGCAAAACTCGCGACGTACCGTTTTTTTGCTTGACATGTTTTCCGGCTCTAGCAACAACTGCGCTTGCGCAGCAAACTGCATAATCTAAGTACTCATTACTCCCATCAGCAGAAGAATAAGAGGAAGAACCTCGTTTTGAATTTTTTAATTCGGCCATACCAGGCACCAATGTTGCTGGTTGCCATAATGAAAGCATGGGTGCCTCAGACCGCTATCTCAATTAAAATTTAGTGAGGCATTTGGCAGCTAAACTTCTGCGCATGCGCATCAATCTTGATCCTTGTAAATCAACAAATAAAAACAGCACTTCTAATCCAAGGAAACGTCAATTGTTACCCAAAGAAGCCCATGTTTGTCGCTAAAATCCACGGCAGTAAATAGATCTACAGCAAGCATGTGCACTGACAAAGAACAAAGCTTATCTTTTGCAAATTCACGAATCAATATCACTTCTTACATGTAGTAGCACTTTGTTAATGTCTACCGCGCAAGTACGGCAATCTCACACACGCACACGCGCACACGTCCACGCACGCACACACACACACACACACACACACACACACACACACACACACACATACACACACAGGCAAAATAAACCACATGCCTTCGCTGCACATGCATATCGAGGCATAATTATTCTGGCATTGTTACAGAATAGTGGTAAACCAGTCTCAAAACACTACGCTACGCTGATTCAATTAGAAAGTGAAGTATCAGCCTCCATGGCATTTTCTAGTTCAACAGCTACATCAGACAATTTCTATTCAATGCAAAGTTTCTGAAGTTTTTGCAAAAATACGATATGATCTACCACCAGTTCTGTCTACGTCTTCACAACAATAAACACAACAATCTAATGCCATCGCTTTGCAGCATCACTGTTTACTCGAGGACGAGGCAGATCACCAAACAATGTATCACTACAATCTTGAACACTCAAAGCGAGCTTCTTGATCGAAGCACCAATATCTTTGGCAAGCTAAACATCCATAACACAAACTCTTAATATTTAATAGATCCACATTTCTACAACTGACTACCTATTATTTGTCTGTTGGTGCACAAAATTCAACTCAATAAATACTAACATGTAGCAGTAGTTAAGGCCCAAGTGTAGAAAGTAATAACGAGCATTCTCCATCACAAAATAAATTTTGCATTGAGGGCAGCTTCATTCTTGATAATCCAATGTAGACATATCACAATACATTACAGTCCGTGTCAGTTATCAGAATGCCAGTTAGCCAAACGCAGAGTGCCTCGGCGCCCTCTAAAAGTAAACTGTTATGCACATGCACAACAAGGTGTAATGTCAAGTTAGTATCGTTGGTCAACTACTTTCTCATCATTACCTTATAGAGTGCAGTGATGTCTGTCTGTCTGTCAGTCAGTCTGCTTCTTGTCTGTCTGTTTCTTGTAATGTTATATGTAACATAGACATGTTTTCTGTCTGTCTTGTTACTGCAATGGATGTGTAATGTTAAAATGCAGTCAAGTTTGGGTGTCTGTGCCATTGTTGTTCAGTATAAATGTATTCGGTTTAATGAGTGCACATGTGCAGCCTTGGAAACACCTGTTTGCAAGCCAGGACAGTTAACGTCATGTATCAGAAATATTCAGAGTTATGAACAGAGTCGGGTCACAAAGTGAGGGATAACTGACATCCAACTGTATGCCAGTATTACCAAATGTTTTGTGGTCGATTGACCTTTCCCATTGTCGAAGCAATCTTGTCACAACTGCATTTTGGTAGAAAACATACACGTATATGGCAAATAGGTATCAAGCATCAAAGTATTTAGAATCAAGTCTGAAATGTCAAATTCACCTTGCCTGACATTCCAGGGAATATAGCCATTCTATTGAAACTACAGCAAGGCTTCAAACATCACAGGTAGCAGTTTGTCACATGGAGCCCCCATTCAGGTGTTAGAACAGCAGACTTCATGCAACGGTACCTTAGGCTTAGTGCAAGTCAAAATGTAACTTATTTGCTCAACAAATCGCTCCATAGCCTTGAATACACAACCACAACCGATCACCGCTAGAGAACTCAGAGTGCAGCACCACAGACTCAAAGGTTGCTGCAAGCTCGACCAAGGCATGTTTTACAACAAAATGTGATTCCTAGCAAAGTACACATATTTGTACAATCACAATCTATCCATGTGCTCCTAATCACAATACCAGCAATACAAAATCTACAGTACTCTCTATCTACCTAATCGCTCATCACGTTATATATAATCATGAGTTCCAAACCACCTACCAGCAGACTTCAAGGTTACATGTATTCGTGGGCTAAGACCAGACCAATTAAATTGTTTGATTCTCAAATAGTTGGACATGAAACCGGATCGAGCGATCAAAATAGAATAAAAAGTAATCATGTGACATTTTGAGCATGCACAGTTCTCACTGTACTGTCTACAAACATGGGACACCAAAATGAACACAAAAACAAACGACACCGATAACGAGCAGAACATGGAAACAGTCGCTGCACCACATACACTGTTAACACTTGCAGAGTCATGACACAAACTCACAGGATCTATGTTCTAAGCCCTTTCACAATATGCATAATATCATTATTGCACATGCGCACATCAAATTGTATTCTTACTTCGGTCAACCTCAAATTGAATCGACAAATCTGAGCATCACGAAATTTTATTGGTCTGACCTAAGGGTTGATACTGCATGCAATATGTCACTACTACTTCATAATATAATCTGGTCACATTTCCAGGTTCAATGTCTGATCGGCCTTTAAAAAGGATTCGAAGATTTCTAGGAATCATAGTAGTTACGCTTAATTAACTGTCAAGTTGTATACCTGCCCTCTATGCTTATCATCAACCTCCCATCAACCTCTTGGAGCAAGTGACAACTTCTAATGCCCACTACATGACACAAAGCTTCTAGTAAGACTGCTTTCTGGCTACAAATTGTCGGACGATAAACGTTGCTGAATAGTCTTGACAGTTGTACCTATGTATTTCAATCGGTTGCAAAATTCAACAAAATGTAAATCATGTTTCATGATTACACTAAATGTTGTAGTACGAGTATATTTGTCTACAGTCATACAAACATTAACTGCCAGATTATATATAGATCAGATTTTGTACCCTTGAGGCAAACACTTTGAAAAACATTCCACTGCATGTTATGTAGCTGCTCTAAGGTTCTGTACAACTCAACTTCAATTATAGCATATTTAAAGCATTACTCACCTCGTTGTCTGAGTCCTGCTGTTTATGATGACCTCCAGAAAATGCCGGCATTGATATAGGCACACTCGTTGCAAGTAATTGCTGCTCATGAGAGTCGTTGCTTGGACGTCTCATCTCCATACCAGAATCAACAATGCTGCCATCTACAGACAAAAGTACAATGAAGTATACCGCTCACTGATGTCGAGATAGCAAAGTGAATGAAATAGATAACACGGAAAGACTCAAATCGTTTGAGAAAGAGCACACCTTCATCTGTTTGATACCCATCCGAATCTCCATCTGCGTGATCGCTGTCAAAATCATCCAAATCAAATAAACCTAGGCAAAAAATTAATCTAAATTGCAAAATGCAACTTTGCACTCATTTTCTGGTAGTACAGTGTCCAAATAGTGGCAAGTAGGTACCCTACTCTTTCTAACGTTTTCAAGATTAAGACTTTTTGAGACTCCAAAAATAATTTTGAATTTTTTGAGGTCTCAATGTGCAATATTAGTCATTTCTAGATTTAAATATTTTTCGGCCACCAACAAGATCCAGTGACCTCTCAATGACACTCAGCACAATACCGCAGCAAAAGTTCTCTGCCAGTTGACTCTCTACAGCAGCAGTATATCACACGGTAAGTGGTACTGGCATTTTGGTTTGAAAGCAGAAGCCGTACTTCAGAAGAGAAGTCGCTCGCTTCTTTGTTGAGTTGCCATCTTGAGGTGTGGACTTCTGTCTAGCCGCCATTTTGACAATGTTTCGTGTGCATGTGCAAAGACAAAGCCTGGACATACAGCAATTTCAAGGCCCCAAAAACTGTTTCTATTATTCTATAACTTTTCGAGGAAAATTTTTTTGAAATCATGCAAATGAGAGAACAACAAGTGTGATGTTACACAATCAGTCCTATGCACGGTTCTACACAAAATCCTTGTTGATCATTAACAAGATCTATAAATCTTTAAACACTCAAATTGCCCAAATGCCATGCTCAGCATCCTCAATTTCTTTGAATTCTCCAATTTATTAATCCTCTACTTCTATGATTTTATCCAAGAGCAAACTAAATCTGGCCAAGAAAACTCTACAAAAAATCTACAGCTTTCTTGCAGCTCACATCTGAAAATTTTTAGTCAACAGAAGTTGGAATGGACATGGTGTACAGGACAAGCAGCAAAAGAGTTCCTACTATTCATCAATGACAGTATCTTAACATAGAAGGCCTAAGCATTACATAAGATAGCCAAACCCTAACATTAAAGAAGTACTAACCATCATCTGATTTTCCTGAATCCACATCTACTCCATGATTTACCTAATGAGAAAAGACATTAATTAACACAGAAAACACAAGAAATTACAAAATAGTAGAGCAATAAACAAAGACACGATTAAGATAAATTCACATGCAATGAACAGAATATTTCAGTACAAAGAGCAGCATGTCCTTAAGTAAGCAATGAAAGCACCTGTGTGGTGCAAGCCTCATTGCACACACACATGCTGACACACACGCACACACACACACACACACACACACACACACACACACACACACTGGCACACACACGCACACACACTGGTGCACACACACACACACACACACACACACACACACACACACACACACACACACTCGCATGCACACACACACACACACACACACACACACACACACACACACACACACACACTGGCACACACACACACACACACACACACACTGGCATACACACACACACACACACACACACACACACACACACACACTGGTGCACACGCACACACATACACACGCACACACACACACACACACACACACACACACACACACACACACACACACACACACACACATACACACGCACCCACACACACACACACACACACACACACACACACACACACACACACACACACACACACACACACACACACACACACACACACACACACACACTGTAACCACTTGCTGCAAATGCACATGCCAAGGCAACACAGCAAGCTAATCATACGAATGTCAGCATCAAAAGTTTAAAAGCCTACTACATAACAAAGAATCCCTACCAGCGATTACAGCATTGTTCCAGGAAGTATGGCAAAGGTGACAACTCCCATTTTCATCTGCCCTGAACTTACACATCTTCCCTTAATTAATTAGTTTCATTATATCAAACACCTGAATATGTGTATTTAGATCCAATATATTTAAACAAATAAGCAACGGCACAGCACTGTCCTGCAGTGTCTAGTTTTAAGTCTTGGTCAAGCATAACAGCTTTGTACTAATACAAACTGTCGCCACACCAAATTGCATTTTCAAGACAGATGAACATCCCTCCCACTCCAACCGTTTTTCCCTATAAGGCTTTGTTCCACACCCACCATATGTTCCTGTGTTGCTTCATGATTGCCATCTGTTTGCGATTCGTCATATTCTAGACAAAGCCATTTGACCATAAGATTATACAGATGTCAAGATGACATTCGTTGCCTACCTTGATGTAAAGTGCTCATAGAATCCTGAATTTGCTGTGCTTGAGCATCAGTCTCACTTGATAACTGACCAGCCAGTCTAGAACCAGGAAAAGTAACATGCAGTGTGCACCTACGAATGATCTACCTTACACATCAATATACCTATAAACATTATGAAATAAATTACTAGACTATCAAAAGCACACAAAACTTTCCTCTATCACATACACAGAGAAAAACAATGTAGACCATAACATACTGTAAATCCTGACTATATAATGATCATTTAATATTAACAAATATAACAAGCGATTTACCATCGTAAACACGTTTAACTTTGCACACACACATCACAAAACGTCTCCACATATGTCCTATTAAACAGTAAGCTTAGTGTGTACAACAATCGATGTCGCTTACTCTCTAGTTGAAAGCTGTAGACAATCCAATGATACTGATACACACTAGACTAACAAACATGCAAATGAATAGCCCCAAGAAAACAATGCCCAAAGAAATAGTTTTGTTTTGCAGTATTGAGTACTCCAGTGCCATAAACATGTGATGCACCACATGCAGCTAATGTACACATTCTTATCCATACTGTGTGGAAAAACCCTGCATTCATTGAAGAAGATGAATTGTTCAGTGTTCCTATGGTCATGCATGTACCCATCTCATTTGCACAAAAAAGTTGCCACTTAACTAACTTAACAAAAACTTAAACTTCAATGTCAAGCTATGACCACTGTTAGCAGGTTAATTAACAAATCATCGCAACCTTAAAATTCTAATCTGAACTACATATTTTGTGACATTACTACATTACTACATATACAATGATAGTCTATGGACACTGTAGCAGTTATGAATTACAATGTATACTACATTTGTACTACTTCACAGTACCTGTCAAACTAAATTTAGTTTCTTCATTCTCCTATGACACGAATAGTTAAACATCAAATAAGTGGAAACTACCATAAGGACAAACAGGAGCATCGCCACAGTTTTGAAAGAAGGGTTTCGTACTAGTGCAAAGGATAATTTTTGCCTCGATGTCCAAGTATAGAAATGGACAACATGCTAAGCATACAAATATAGTCATCCAAAGACTCAGAAAACGTAAAAATATTTGATTTAGCCTTTCCACCCTTACCTTAATTAATACAGAGAATGGATTTTTCATCATAAAGAAGGAGCAACATCCAAGAAAAAGGACTTTTATGGCAATGTGAAAACATGCCTGGCTATGCCACAGAACATGCATTCTTGCATAAACACAATCACACATAGGCCAGGACAGCCTAGCAGCTGAGCTCCCACCTACAACACATGTTCTATGAAATCAATGTTCAGTCTCTATAAACTTTAGCTCCAAAGTCATATTAAATCTACAGTGTACACCGGCCTCTTTTGTGTATTAATTGTAGCCTTGCAAGCCAGGCTCTTCTGTGTAGTCATTGAACTAAATGCACGTGACAAAAAACTCCTCCTTGTGTGATTCACGCACGTTTAGTTCAGCAACTGCACGGAACACCCTGGCTTGTGAGACTATATTAATCTGCTCATCATGTATTGGTCTTGCACATATCATTCGACTGGCCTTTCACAAAAAGCTGCATGAGCAAACAGGTGACAGCTATAAGAAGCAAATAACGTAATTGCTACAGCTTGGTGCATAACACTCATTTGCCACAGTCCCTGTAGTTACCTATGCCAATCTTTGAATTAAGTCTCATGATTTTACAAACTCTGATAATCAATTATCTTTTAAAAGACAGCAAAGCATCTATATGGTTGCTGATGTTGAAAGAGTGTTATAAACCTTATACTTATGCGTATTATTCATACATTGTATAAATACTTTCACCTATATTATGTAATGAAATTCCGACAACATTGGCTGAATTGGTGTAAGACATGCAACAAGCAGAAAGACAGATACTATAAAGACTACTGCATGAGTGACTCCACAAGAAGACTAAGGGTGCATTTCTTTTACCTAATCCAGATTAGATTGATTAGTTAATCTGTCTAATCTGCGTATCACCTGGATTAGCTGAATGAGCTGGATTAGCTAATCTATCTAATCTGGATTGGCTGGATTAGGTAAAAGAAACGCACCCTAACACACAACACAAGTCTAGCTTCAAACAATGGATATAACACTCAATGATTTACGATTAATGAACTTGAGAGAGAAGAGTCCCAAATTTGTTATCTTGGGAGTACAGACCCTGATCACAGACCATGAACACACATACAATGGCAGTAGACACAACAGGTGTCAGGGACTGAGGAACTCTAACCATAAGACATTCACATGGGCTACACCTTCACTGTTTATTCATTCATGTCCAGTTCAGGTGCCTAGTATAAAACATCTAGCAACGTTTAGTCTTCAAATAGATCATTTCCTTTGTTTCAAATTACTATGTATGTACATGCAATATATGCAAAAATCTTAATTTCCATTTCATTCTCCAACCTTGCTAGAGCATCTTTGACTCTCTCCACCCTCGTCTTCTTCAATCCAAGTATAGCCTCCTGTTGCTCTTTAAATATCCTGCAGTAAGACATGACCTTCATGCAAACACCAAAGACACACACGACAAGCTACCGTGCACGCAGCAAACCTAATTCTCTCTTTCGTCGCTTCCTCCTCACTTGTAACGTATCTCTGTAATCTTTCCTGCATGAGTGTCAAGAATAATGTCCTGCTTGACTCCTTCACTCGATTTACGACAGACGCTAAAATCCGGTAGTGAATAACGTAAACTACAAAAGAAGCGACGTTGTCCTCGCTTTCTACCTGACGTTAGTGAGCCGGAATGACCGGGGAAAACACTCGTGAAAATTTCCTCGTGGCCGCCGCTGTGAAGAAGAGAGGCAACTTCAGTGGCCACCTGCAAACACCACAACTGCCGTTTACCTGCCTAGTTACATATTGCTCTACATAGACGCTGATTGCAAGCCAAGATGGACGCTGCTTGGAAACAACAAAATCCGCGGTTTACAGGCATTTCTCTACTACACAGACGTGCTCTAATAGAAGTACCCAAAAGTTTGTACCCTCTACCAAGGAACCTCATTGCAATGTTGAGAGAACACCTGATGCATGCGACCAGTACCTGAAGCCAGATGGCAAAGCAATTGCTGACGCTAGGACACAAAAATCGAGCGTACGATATCACGACCAGCGCAAAAGCGAGAATCAAAACGCCAACAGAAACGGTGAACAGGAGACATGATATAAACCAACAGTCTAACTGACAAAGTCCCTCACCTTTCGCATTGAGTCAGAGTGTGATGCAAAGTCCATCTTTCCTTCGTTCGCCTTTCTTGCACGCTGATGTGAACACTAGTAAACGCTTATACGATGCAGCTGAAGTGCTACTCGATTGCCTGTTGTCTTCTTGATGCCACCTGTGACGATTCCGACGTTCAGTGCGAAGAGCTAAATCTGAGGCGACTACCACAAACTCGGACAATCGATCTCGTGACTTCCATTACGTCATTAAATTATCACGTGACGGTATGCCATCATCGCACGTGACAAGTGATTTCATCTACCACAGATTAATAAATTTAGATATCTTAAAATAGAATATATTATTGCGTGAAATTGCCTACCAGCCACTACTGTTGATAAAATGTTTCAAAAATTTGTGTTTTAGCATATTTAATTATTCTTGGAATTTTTAATCTCCAAAATTGTAATTAAAATTAAATTTAATTAAACTAAATAAAATGAATCTTAAGCCAGTTTTGAGTAACCAGGCAATGTTAAGACTAGTAGACAAACTGACTAAATCCAAATATTCAAAGTTCAATAACACGACCTTAAAATTTGCTTCAAAATGTTTCAACATTAGAAAGCCTCGACTTTTAGAAGTCGAGTGTAACACACAACTGCAGATTACAGATCTACAATCTCATCACTATAATGACCAACTATTCTCTACGTCAAATGCGCATCTGAACAAGACAAAATCAAAAAGATCACTCGACAACCTACGACTAGCAATTCAAACGTGTACCACATATCCACATCTAACAGTATCGTTTCTCCTTCGAAAACACACAGACTGGCTTCTTTCCTATTGGCAGTGGCCTGTCGTTCATGACCCACTCTACCACATCTGGATCAACCAGTGGTCGAGTCCCATCTAGATACTTCGTCTCAATGTGTGTGAGACGCAGGGCTCCACTCATGAGATCGTTGTCCAGCTGGGAAAGATACTGATTCATGAACAGACATCGAACTGACTTCAGTCGAATCTTAGCAGGCGGGAAGTCACGCTGATGCAACAATGTTGACTCATAGTACAAGTTGGCATCTTTAAAATAACCCTAAAAATATACTCAATATTAGTAATCAAATTAACAAAATTCTAAAACACAAAACTTCACATTCACAGTTCCAGAAACATTCAGGGTTCATATTCAACAAGTGAAATATAATAATGGGCAAACAAGGCTACACTATGAATGCTCTGCAAGTGATTGTGCACTTGATAAGTATCATACATATAGTTCTATCTCTCTACATACCATGACTGCCAATACATTCGCCATTGCAAAATGATTGATGATAACTTCGGGTGCAATCTAGAATATCAAAGACAGTCACACCATCAAGAAATTGACAAAATTTGATTGTGATGCACTAACCTCATTGGCTCGTTGCAGTACTGCCACTGCATCATCAAAAAATCCAGTCCTCAAAAACACACTGGCTAAAGCAGACAAGGCGATGTCCTAGAAACCAGCAACCAGCTGAGCTACCACCTCATAAGCAGTTATATGCCACGTAAAATGCTTCATTAAGTAAAAATTCATCAACATCACTACAAACATTGGACTGATTGATTAGAACTGTCATATCTTTTGACCTACCAAGGACTGACTTGTTGATATCTATCTAACTGTTACTGCTGGGTACTTGCTCCAAACTATTCATGGGTGCCCATTTGGCACTACGACACTGCATGCAGTGCCAAGCCAAAATTTTGTAGCCAGAGCAACACCAAGACAAGTAAGGCCTTAGTACTGCTCTAGCACACCCATTGTAGTAAATAGCTTTGTCCCCAGACTTATGTGAGCTTGAAAGTGTCATACGGAACCACACACTGCCAAGCTCACGTGAGTCTGGAGACGAGGCTAGCAGTAGATGGGTAAATTTTCAATATGTCAATTGATTCTTATGGCCAAGCAGATAAAAGTAGGTCTGGTTTTAAGACACAGACAGCAGCTGTGACTGCGTGACACATGTTATTGTTTTAGTACTTGAACCGACTTATCAGTAATCGTGGGAGTGTCCCCTCAAGTGCAGTGCCAAGTACATATACAAACTTGGTGCTGCCAATGCAGCACCAACTATTTCAAACTTTGGCACCCCTGATTATTGTTCTCCATCATTCAGCCATTACTTCACCTTTTTGTTGTAAAAATCAGTAGCATTTATTGGACACTTGCTCACCTTATATTGTGTTGGTGAGAAATATAATGCGGCTCTCAGACACTGCACAGCCCTTGTAGCGTTACCATTCACTCGCCAGTACAGAGCAGCAAGATTCAACACAACCCAGGAAGACGAGTTCTGAGACATCATCAAAAATAACTCCAAAACTGTATAGCACCAACATGTTGGAACAGCTACCTTATTTAGAGCCAGTGACAAGCGAACAGCTATCTCCTCCATTGTCACATTTTGTGATCCACTGATGCTCTTCAGTATCTATAAGAAAAGTCATCAATTTGTTATCAATACTCAGATGAATAGAAAGTCTGTTATATAAACTGTTGTCAATTTAGCTGATGTATCTAGCATTGCTTCTCTACGTCTTTATGGCCATCAGTGTGTTTACTGTGAACGTCAACATTCAACTAGATCACATACACTACATGCACATCATTATATGTTGAAGCTCAGATATAAACAACTGTGTCACTAAGGCCACATTTCCACTAGCTCTTAAACCGATTTAACGAGTGGTTTAAGCTAAGCTGGTTTAACGATTGACCTGTTTCCACCTGCACTAAACCAGTTATATTCTAAAACTAAGGGCGCATCTCCACTAGGGCTTAAACATGCTGAAAGCCTGTTTAAGTCTGAACATGTTTAAGAGCCTGTTTAACAGTAAAGATAAACAGCTTTTGCTAAACGTTTCAGAGGTAGTTTAATAAAGCGATTTAGGTATAACGGTCATGTGATAGTAACTCGCGTTCCACAACAATTTATGTTAGTTCTTTCACGCTGTTCTGTTTTCTTTCTTTGGAGACTATTGGAAGGAAACAGAATTAGGCAATGTTAAAGACGGCGTAGACTATTGCAGAGTGTTGGGAGAGAGAACGATTTCGGCGAAGGCAGACTTGTGTCTCTGATTGTTTTCAAGACGACCAGAAGATAATCTCCGACTGTCTGGTGCACCAGAAACAAATTCGTGCGGCACAACAAAGTCCCGGATAATCATTTTAATAGCCGGAATAACATGGACAAGTGGAGACGCTGTAGCTAAACATTTAAACACGTTTAACATTAAACATGTTTTGTAGTAAGTTTAGCAAGTAGTTTAGGTGTAACTGTCATGTGATAATAGCATGCATGCTTAAAGACAGTAACTGACGCCACTGTTTTGATTTTTTCTACTATAATTTTGCTAGTATGGGATTGCCCAGAAAGACAGAAATGTCATCAAATAACTAGAGAGAAATCAGCAACTAGTGCATGTACCTAAATGATGAATTTTGAGTTTCAGTGACAACTACTGTTGCCAGGGCTTGCTGACAGAATAGTCCAATGTATCACAGAAACTGTTGTTCCAGGAATACTGCTGCATTGCAAACAAATTTACAACAGACATATCCCGGATGGGCAAATCTCTAGTAAAAACAGTCGCCTTCTAAAACTAGTTTAGTTTATAAACTTGTTTCAGCTAAACTAAACACAAAGCTAGTGGAAACACAGCCTAAGAGTATGCATTCAAGTAGCATCAATCACGTAGATTGGTCATTCACATGCGTCAGTGTCTGAGCCACAAAGTGCCGATATAGTGTCTTTTTGGATACGTTGGTCATCTTTGCTAACTTGTATAGTGAAAAACCAATGTGGCCACCTAAACCAAGTGCCAAAGTGCACAGCAACTCCAAATAAAATTGAACCCTGATGTACATCATCCCACAGTACCACTCAACTGCCATACGTAATGCAGCATGGAAGCACAATTTCGTGTCCCATTCATCTCTACTTAGTAGTACTAAAGTAATCGGTGCCACAAAAAACTGCTATTGATTGTCAATTAAAACAAGCAAAGGCGTACATCAATAATTCCAATCATCAAGCCCTGTGACTATAGACACTGACCATGTTCACACTACCAGTTATAGCATAGTTATAGCATAATTATCAAACTAAGCTTGCGACCTTGGTTAGAGCGTAGTTACAGCAGTTACACATGCATAGTAGGCCTTTAGTCTCTCGTAACGAGGAAGGGTCTGGCTAGGCAAAACTTCTAGAAGATGTCTAAAAAAGGTAGTCATAACTCCCGTAAGTCTGCTGTTGAAACGATACGTTTTTTATCAGACATACTAATGCGTAACAAACTTCAGTTTGTGGGCAACACTAGTGTGAACAAACGCCTAGGTAACCAGACCGTAGGTACTAAACTATAATAACTATAGTTGCATAACTAAGCTATAACTAGCAGTGTGAACACGGTCACTTTTTTTATAGAGATTTCAAAGTATCAAAACTAACAAATAAATCGTGTATCAAAAATGTAGTAGCAGAAAAGTGGCTGAAGTTGAATCAAATCTGGATAGAACACCTTCAAAAGGAGGAAAACGCTGTGCACTACGGTATGGTGACTAAGCCTCAATTTTTCAAAATTATTAGTATCTAGCATTGATAAATTGTATTTCGGTTACACTGTGTCTTTGAAAGAATGAAACAATGTGTCTTTGTGTTTGTCTGTCAGACAACTAACACCAGCAAATGTTTATCACACATTTCATCCATTACCGTACACATCGTCTGACTGATTGTTCATCCATCTACTATTAAAGAGACATTTCAGAGATTTGTGTTAACGCAACGTTTCAGAGACGCGCGCTAACGTACATTAGCAGCAAAAAGCAATGGCTGCATGCGCTGATGGAAGTGACAAGAACTGCAACGTGAAGTTATAGTTGAGTCCAGATGTTACGACAGGGCCCCTTTCGGTGTGTGGTAAAAACAGCTGTTCATACGTGGTCTGTCGCACATGAACACAACTAAAAGGATCAAGAGGCGAGCAGTATTGGCATCCGGATCTGTTTCGGCGTCCACCGCGCTTCACCGACTGCTGTTGATGTCACGTGATGGCGAGAAAACCCTCTTCAGCGTCACATTAGAAAAGCGTTGCCCGCTTGATAAGTATGAGTAAGTTGTGCATAAGTGTTTCAGCTACTCAACCAAACAGCACGCTTTGCAAACTGCGATCCACGCTAGATATTCGAGAAGTTGGAGCCCCGATCGAAAAAGTTACAAACGCATCCAATAGAATTTATCATTTAATCAGTAAAAGCGTACATAAGCATATCTCGTTCTGCAAATGCGTCAAATGTCTCAATTTGATTGTTGGTAACCAACAATCAAAGGTGTATGCTGGGCGCAATTTACTAGCGTATGTGGCCGAAATGTTCCTTTAATCTAGTCATAAAGTGTCACTGTTTCAGTATGTGACAACAGCAATCGTAATCCTCTATTCTGAACGACACCTCCACTCACCTCTGATAGTCCAACTTCCGCCGAGTAATTAAAAGTATGAAGCACTTGCCTGTACTGCATTGCCTGAAATGGAGCAACCTCGCAGTGAAACAGTAATTAATCACACGAGACAACCATAACATTAACCGATAGGTGGTCCATTGTGAATGGATTATTTGGGATTTCAACCGAGCACATTGGCAGCTCCCAAGCCCGTGTCATATCAAACAGTTGACCAAAGTCCAGAAACAGTCTCAAACTAACACATACAACAAGAATAAACTCTCATCAAGTACAATAAAATTCTGTTTCTAAATTGGTCTATCATGTTGTCCATTTGTTAGAAAGACATAGCCAAACCAATATTTGTATTAAACAACACTAACTAACTTCACACACTTCAAAAAGATCTGCCATTGCATAAGTACAGATTATCATCCACATTCCAGAGCAACATCAAATGTATTGCCCAAGCCATAGGCGAGTGGAATAAATTGCAAGAGGGATAGAAACATGATACTGCTTTGAAAGGAGGGTGATAAATGACTTAGTTACCAGCATATGACCCCTACCCAATGGGCGTTCGAGTAGACTGTCATGTAGTGAGTGTTCCCAGTTAGTGACAGCTCCAATTATTTACCGGTTGTCAAAGATGGCTTACTTTTGTCCGCTGCATTTGACTGATTGGGATAATATTTCTCCTTTCCCATTGGACTTGATAGCTTGTTTTTGAAGTTGTTGCAGTTTGCATAAGATGCCCTGCTTGTTTGGAGAGGTGTTGAGGTTTCAATATCAAGATCAGTCCCAATGCAACCATGCAATAACTGTGGGAGTGAGCAATAACTAAACTATGTGGGCAATGGATCGAATACTGACATTAGTGCATGTCTACGAGAGCGCTCATTGGGTAGAGACCATGTACCGTTAACTAAGACCACATTAATCAAGCCGATATAAATCTGAGAAATGCAACAGCATGATCACCAAAATGAGGTAAACATAAGGTACAGTGCACTTGTTTGCACTAAATATTTTCAAAAAATAACAAATGATAACTAGATTACTTCAAGAAGTGATACCAAAAGCATTAGTGAAGGTTACATCTGCTTGTACACTGTTTAAGCCATCTAACCCAACTAGTAACACATGTCAACAATGTAGTACAAAACATCCTTGTGAATAGAACTTTGTTTCTGTATAGCTTTCACAAACTCCGTTATTATCCACCTCAGATTCATACTTTATGTCACCCACATATCACCACTGTTTAGCAGATATTCGCTCACACATTACACTATTCAAAGAACAGAGAAAGCCACAAATTACTGTTAGATCTGTCTATGTCAACAGCTCATTACATCTGATCACGATGAGTTACTATCTGCAGTATCCTAGTAACTAATATCTTACTAACTATAGATATTAATGACTGGTATTTTAGCAGTCATTGCAAGTATTCACAAGGATTTGCGAATTGTGTCAATCATCTACTTTGTCTGCTGTCTTCTCTTCTATTGGGCATTCTCTGTGTCTCCTCTCTACAGTATCTAGATGTAACTGCAAACTTACATCCCAAAGTGTTGTACTTAATTAAATACGCGAAAACACACTTGATCTGTCTAGAAGCACTAATACCATTCATGCAGTATCACAATACTTACTTGAACCCTTTGATCTCAGGAGACACCCATGTACTGATCAGTGTCCACACATTCACAAGATTTGAGTTACCACATTCTGCCAGAGATGGCCAAAGCATATGATCTGGCACTTTACCATAATGGGGATGTCTCCGTCTCGCTTCTGCATCCTCATCTTTCCACGTGCCATCCTCATTCAAAGGTATGGGTGAATAGTCACAGGCAGCCCAACGAACTATATGGATTGGACGTTCATCGTTCCAAATATCTGAAGGATTAATAAATGGCGGTTTAGCAGAAACCAAGAGATTGGGTGAATACTGCTTAGGTGTGTCTGTTGAGACAGATGACTGTGGAACATCAAATCTAAACACAAGAAGACTTTCTGGGTTTATTACAATGCTGTTCTCATCAGCAGCAGGTAAACTCTTTGATCTATTCCCTGCGGCAAGTTCTTCACGCTCCCAACGCTTCAAGTACGGTTTCATAGCAGGATTGTCTTTATATTGATATTCAGGTAGTTCAAACGGTGCCATGGTTGTATCTTCTGTTGTTGCAGCTCCAAAGCGTTTTGTGATGGGAGACACAGTTGGTTTGCAGTTATTTGAAGTGCATTTTATTTCTGGCCTTCCTGTTGGCTCTTTTCCCTCCGCAGTTTGCTGTCGAATAAGAGCCTCTTGGAGTTCTCCGTGAATACCCTTCTCGTCATCTGGAAAGAGACGCGAACAGATGGTGGCATTGTGTAAGCGCTTTGCTAGATTAAAGTTGGGTTGAAGTTCAAGAGCAAATCCAGCATGTGCTTCTGCCTCACGCCGAAGGCCTTTAGCTGCATAAATGGTAGCCATATTGAGATGACTCAAAGGCTAAATAAACAAAACGACACACAAATAGATAAGAATAATTATAATCTAGACTTGTGATAAACAAAATTAAGAATGTAGATAGCATTATTTATATATACATTGACTTCTACTCCCACCTAAAATAAAATTTCAAAACTGGTACATATAGGAGTTATGGAGTAGCCAGTTTGCCTTTCAAGATATAAGCCAAGCATCCAATGTGTCAGACTTCAGCTTGTTTTAAAAAGACATTGTAAATTCACCAATGCCATGTTTTCTATGATATCAACCATTCCTGATAAGCACGTAAGTATCATCTACAACTTTCCAATGTCACTCTCATTTGAATGTAGAATAAATAAGCTACAGCCCAACAAAAGCTAAGTTACCAGAACATAACAAGCACAACTGTACCTTACTGGTTACAGCTACTGTCAACCTACATTTTACAACAACAGCTTTCTCTGTCACGCCAATCCCAAATCATAGAGCCTCTTCCATTAAGATTTAAGGACAGTGAAGAAAAACCACAGATAGTAGTTTCAATAACTCTCACCAAACTCTGAATATAGTTGTCCCTTGATCATACAAAAGCTTTTTTACACCTACCTCCAGTTGGCAATAATGACAATCAAAGTCAGTTGTTAACCTGACACAATACTTTCTACTATAATAGCTACTAAATACCTTAATTTACTTCTAAAACATAAAAGGATAACCCTCACTCACTCATCTAAATCCTACAACATCTAAGTAAATTACAGATTCGGGATAGCAAGCTAATACCTGGCAATTTCACAGATCCTGTACAACATGAGAATAGACAGTAACACTAAATTAATCAATTAACATCCACATGTGCAGCTAAGAAAATAAATGGCACTATTTTAACCTACAGTATCTAGCTTTCACTGACACTTCTTAGAAATACTTTGGAACTCACTGGTATTTATTAATAAGGTATTCACTTCTGTATTGGTGTAACAGTTATTTCTTTACTCACATCATTATAAACAAGAATCACTATTTCGTGTGACATCACCACAATGAATATTGCTAATGTGAACAACATATAATTTACGTTTCCAGACCATTCCGAGCAAAATGATGCAGTACGGATATCACTACCAATATCCCAACTGTAGTTAGTACTAACCTACTCTAAACAACAAAGCACCATCATCTGTCCATCAATGTTTCATCGTTTCGGCAAGAGTACACTATATGTAAGTTTCTCCAACAACAACTGCAATAAACTTGTCTGTGGCTATTCAATTACTTTGCTGTTTATTTGCATAGCTAGAAATGGCATGACCACTCTTAATTATGTTAAAGATACGGTAACACTTTGAACACAAATATCTATTTTACTAACAAAATAGGAACATGATTGATCACTTGCCTCTAAAGGGTGCTGTTCTAGTGCCGTTCTCATAACAACTGCAGCATCAGAAACATGACCGAAGCGTCTTAGAATGTTGGAAAGCTGAATGAGAGCAACATCGCGTGCATGAGGTGGACTGAAATGAAGTGCTCGACGCAAGCATTCAACAGCATGGTAAGGGTTGCCAATGACACGAAAGTAGAGCGCTGCAATATTGAACAACACCCATTTGTCCTTTTCCCTCTCATGCTATAAAGGTATCCAAAGGACATAATTATAAAACATTATAGCCAAGCACTAGCTATACAAAAGTATATGCAAATTAATTATGGTACATTCACACATAAGCATAAGTGGCCTTTATATAATACTCCCCTTTAGTCAAGTTTCTTTCAATCATCGGTGTATTCACATAACCCTCAGGTCTCCTTGTTTTCTCCGTAAGACAAAGCACATCTCAATGCGCCTGTATCATGCCTTAGCTGAAGTCAGTTTCCTATGGTTTCATGCATGTAGTGTATTTAGTATTCAGATACATGTAGCCACTTCCAGCATCGATGTGTGAAAACACTACACAGAACAGAACTGATGTCTCTAGTTTCCTGAGTTGTTCAAGTAGACACAAGTAACTCTCCCTAGTGTAAACATGTCATTACTGCTTGTTCATGCATTCTACTTTTTACTTTTTTTTCTCTGCTCACTTAGCAACAAATATCAACCTTATTGTCTCATTTCACTATAATCCTCTTTGGGACTCATCAGAATTAACTGTCAATAAGTTCACCTCTTCTGCTTGCTTGAAACTAGTGAGAACACGCTGGCCTACCTCTTCAATAGGTGCGTCAGGATCCAACATCCCCACTAGCAACTACAAACGAAATAATCAACAGCAGTAATTTAGATGTAAACATCGTTGCAACAGCTTGACACACAACATGGCTGACCGAACGAATTTGTGGCTCAGGCAAGAACTCAAATTTGTCTCGATACTGAACTCCAACCAGATGATCAAACGCATACATGCTGAAAGGCAAATCAGCAAAGTCGTGACAAACAGGCACAGACCATGGTGTGTGATGCATGATGCCACCACTCAAACCGTCAGTCAACAAATGAGACACGCTGAAAGAAATCCACAATATCAGTGCAACCGAAGTGTCTATCAGAACAAGCTTACTTTGCTCCTCTGGCTTCAGGTCCCAGATATGTGCTTGGATAATCATCAAACGTTGTCAGATGTCCAAAATATTCTAGACAATCACCAAGTTTCGTTGGAACAGGAAAATATGAATGTTTTAGATGATCATAAAGTGGAACAAGTGTATCTCGATCAAACTGCCTTGTTTTTGGCCTCTTTGTGTCTGTTGAAATTCTCTCAATCCGATCTTGTACATGAAACCTTCTGTTTCTTGCCATTTCCTTCGATTCATTCATGTGCCGTTGTGAAGAGTATGGTGTAGGCAATTGTGGATGAGCACTATAGTCAGGCTCTTCCACCAACCTTAGTTCATCCATTGATCGTCGTCTTGGCATTCTATATCTCCGGTTTTCAATAGCACTGATGTATGTCATTGAATAAACCTGACGATCAGAGCCAAGTTTCATTCCATAGTCAGACTGCCGTTCAGCTGCATTGTCGATGTCATACCGCCGTTGTTCAATACGAATTCGCATGTTGTGCTCTGCCTCTTCATTCTCTGCGGGCTGTACACACTGAAGACCACGACCAGCTTTGCAAAAATGATTCATCCCAGGATTCAGTGTTAGACGTGGTGGATACCTGTTTTCATACACTGTTCCATCCTCAGTAATTGCTTGTTTTGATGTACGTTCTATAACCCGTTTTCCATCAATCATATCCACTTCCTGCTCTTTCTCAAACCCTTCCTCTATCACTTCAACATTGCCCCCCTTCTTGATCAAAGTCTTAAATATCTCCATCTCCTTCTCATTCTGAAAAAGGCGATATTGAACAGGAGGAACTCTTGGTTTTCCAACATTTCCAAACTCATCTTGTGGTGGTGGTGCAGAATGCAGTAAAGGCAATGGCAAATCATCAATTTCTGTGTCTTCAAACTCGGTCATGTCTGCATCTTCATCAGGAAACTTCCCGGCAGCATTTGCAACTTCGATGCGAATTGACTTCGGTGCATTGGCATCGGTTTCATTCAGCTTGACTAAACGCAGTCGAATGCGAGGCTTAGCTTTACTAAATTCCATCCCATTTTCAGTCTTGTCTGTGCTTCCCTTCAAATTCACATTCGTCTCAGTTTGAGTCTGCTCACTGCCCTTGTCTTTCAATTGTTCGCCTTTCATATCACAATCCTCAACAAATGCCTTATCAGCATGCTCTTCTTTGTCAAGACTGGCTTTTTCAACAGAATCCTTATTTGCCACTTCGGGTTTTGAGCTTTTAAAATCAAAGAGACGCTCAAGGATATCAGCAGGAACATCAACTTGACATGATGGGCAATCTAGAGTGAGTACCAGACGAGGTCCCTTATGCTTATGTTCATCTGAATCTTTCCTGGCTTCAATCTCATCTGAATCTTTCTTGGCTTCAGTCTCATCTGTTTTAGTCTCATCTGAATCTTTCTTGGCTTCAGTCTCATCCGCTTTAGTCTCATCTGAGTCTTTCTTGGCTTCGGTGTCATCTGAATCTTTCTTAGTTTCAATCTCATCTAAATCTTTCTTGACTTCAATTTCATCTGACTCTTCCTTGGCTTCAATCTTTGGCTGTGCATTAGCATGAGACTGCTCCGTAATCATTTTCTTGTAAGCCTTCATAGCAGGCCCATCACGATCTGACCCTGCAAATGAATGTTTGCAAACTGGAACTACTTTGTCTTCATTGCAACCATGAGGTGAAGGATCAGGAAATGTCTGGTCGGTGATTTTGTCTATTTCTGTGGGCTTTGCCTTCTTCTTGTTTTTCTTCTTCTTCTTTGGCTTTTCAGATAAATTTACAACTTTCTCCACAGCTGCTGACTCTGCTTTGTCTTCTGAATTGATCATGGAGTCTTTCTCTAAGTCACCTGTCTCCACAGCCTCACCACTAGATTCCACAACAAACGCTTCAATCTTTGAATCAGCTGTACCAGTTTCTACTTCAAAACCATTGACTTCTACGTCACTGCTGCTTTGCTTCTTTTGCACCTTCACGAGAATTGTTTCTGCTATGTTTTCAGTATAAGGTTGAACCACCACGTCTCTAGGATAAAATTCATCTGACTGACTTGGACTCTCATACAAATTTGTTACATTGTCACTGGCAGCTACTTGATAGGTCATTGCAAATGGATTGCTGTCAAAAGTATTGAAATCTGCATAATAATTAGATTGTTCCTCTTGTTCTTCATCTGATGCCATCATTCTCAGAAGTGACTCGTGTCGTGTGTTGAATGCCTAAAAGTAAAATCAGTCATCAAGTTGATCTAAATCCCTGTACTGTATAACCAATATAACCATAATACTTTGAAACTGTCATTGATTGAAATATATTCAATACTAAAACAACAATACCATAAATAAAGCATATTAAGAGGGGCATGTCTCCACTTGCTCAAACCTAAACTTGTTTTTAGAGGGTCACAATCACATTCATCAGACGTGTACAATTGAGCCCATCTCAGCTTTTGCTTAGAAGCTATTACATGTAACATATGTTCAAGTGTTCTGGCAAGCAAATCAATTTCGATTGCCAGTAACACCTTCCTAGTGCTGTTCATCGATACACATTTGTGTAAAAGTATAAATAGACAAAACTACTGCAAAACTGGCTATTTAGGTGTCAATTAATGAGCACGACAGCAGTGTAAGCTTTAAACAATGCAACTTTTGTGGGTGCTCACTGTGAACGGAGTGCACTAGAAGACATGAGTAGAGCAGACACTACATAATGCAATGAGACGTGTGCTTTCTTCGTCACGGGCGTAGCATGAAAAACTTCAATCTAGCTCAAATTGCAAAAGTGCTTGTCAAATTTTACCAAACTGCAGTGTAGTAGCCTCAGTTTTGCAGAATTAATATTTAAACAAAAAATTCCGAGAACTATATCTAAAAGCCTAGCTACTAGGCACGATCTAACACAACTTCAGTCAGCCTTGCCTTCATTGCGAATTAAAGCATTGTCGCAGTTACAGTGTTTGAAAAATTGCACCCTTAGCAAAGCGATACAATGTTCATGCGCTAGCGTGAGTGTGCCCCTGTAAAAAGAAAGTCCAACAAACATAAACTTAACTTGTATGAGTAGATCTTACAAAGACAATTTGATCGGTATAAGTTTCCGTCATCTTCACTTTGTAAACAAGAACGAGCAATGCCTCTGTGATGTGCAACACCTATGCACTCGCTCTCCTCTTCCTGGTCGATTAAGCTCCGCCCACTGCAAACAAACCATGTGTTTATGGATGACTGCTACGAGTATATCGAGAATGTCCAATTCGAAGATATTATGAAGATCTGCCTTCTTGCCGTCAGTGGTTCTTCTCTAATTAAAATGGTGTCAGTAGAGCTGTTCCCCGTTAGACTTTCTAGCAGAATTCCTCATTACCAAGCTTACCTAAAGCACGCATTTTTGCTTCAGTAATTGTTTATTTTATTTTATTTTAATATCTGAAGACAAAAGTTCAGTGCACCATCTAGCATGTGCTACAGAGGAAGTTCCTATTTTCACATCCAGTCTGCTCACTTTCTTTAACTGATTGGTAGAAGGTTACAATCTTGAACATGAAAATAAGATCGTCCTGTTGTACATGCCAGACGACACGCTGAAATTTTCTCTACGTATATTAATTAAAAGAACAAGGATAAACAAATACTCAATCAAAAGCGCGATTTCTAATTGTGCCGTAGTAATGAGAAATTCTGCTAGAAGGTCTGATGAAAAACTGCTCTAGCAAGAAAATTTTACTTTAGAGAGGAACCCGTGATGGCAAGAAAGCAGATCTTCATAATACCTTCGCATTCACATTCGACATTCTCGATATATCCGTAGCAGTCGTCCCTAAACGCATTGATTCCCTCGCATTGGGCATTCCACATCACAGAAACATAGCTTGTTCTCGTTTACGAAAGCAATAGTCTATGATCTAAACCTGAAAGCCCTCTAAAACGTGATAATCATTGCACCCCTCGTCCGACTTTAATTCTTTGCTCTTAAAACATTAGTAGACTCATATTGAAGAGAAATACAAATGTTGGCCTTTACAATTTTTGTCCCAAGTTAGAGAGTTTGAAGACTTTTTCAATTACGCACTTAAGATCCATACTACAAGGCCGTGTTGCGCAGTAGTAGCGATTCTTTTCACTGTTCATCGCGTGATAGACAGTTGTTTGTGTAATGAAATGTAATATCTATATAGTAAGTTCCATTAGAAGCGTGACGTGACGTCATCCTGATGCAGGAAATTACTAGACTTGTAAGTTCCAACTCGTAAGGATCCTCACTCCGAGGTCATGTTGCGTGGTGGTAGCAATTCTTTCCATTTTCATTGTGTAATAGACAGTTGTTCGTGTAACAAAATGTAACATATAATTAGTAAGTCCGATTAGGAACGTGAAGCGACGTCAACCAGATATATGAAATCACTACTCCACTAAACGGACCTTCCACAACACTGACGCAATGAAAACGCTTAGAGATTACTTACAGTAGAAGTACGTGGGAACGTCAGATGCAAGCACAGAACACAAATTAAAACTGATGTAATGGAAGACTGGCTGTACATAGTATATTAAAAATGCATGCACTCAGCAAATAAAAATGAGGTCATTTACGTAACTAGACAGACAGGAAGAGTACAGCTGTAGTGTCAGATGTATAGTGATGGAAGTGCACTCAGTATTCTAGGTTATATTAGAACTGATGTCACTAGAAGTATAGTTCCAAAATGCTATTATAGTACGGATACACATAGTGTTATAAGTCACAAGTTTGCATCATAGTAGTCGGTTACCGTTTGTGAATTGGAGTCTACACAAGAAGAAGCAGACACTCAATTGCCACTTCATGCAAGGCATGCCACAAACACGGTCCATGCCAGTGTCCTGATTTCTTTACCCAACATAGATGTCGCCATTACAAGGTGAACTCTTGCCCCACAATTTCCTTACAATAATATTTCAAACAGGAACAAAACAGGGAGTCCATTTTATCGATTTGTTCGCAATGTCTCGCATTGTAGGCCCAGTTCTCTAAGCTCTCGTTGGTTTGTATGCATTTACTGATGTGATTCCACCAGTTCATTTGCAGGCCGCAGTAAAATGCCCGGATTTAAGGAAGACATGCTTCGGCTATGGTAGATGGCAACTGAATGTTCACTAGGTCAGGACAAACATATGAAAATTGATGAAAACCTTTTTGACGTATAGGAAAAGTTTGTGCTTTGTAAAGAAAACCTAAGTTGGGTGACGTTTAATTAATAACAGCGTTCGATATCAAATGTTCTGCGCAAACAGCCGTATCAATCAGTTGCCTCCATGTTGTGATTCTCTAACCAAGCATCAGTCTGAAACCGTTGTCTCAAAATTCTGACTCCTGTCAATCATTGATGGAAATTCGTTTCTCAAGATCCGACATCATCAGCTATGCAATGGTCAGATCAGTTGCCGGCTCTAGAAGCGCTAATCGCATTCATTTCTTGCAGCAGTAACTGCACTCTGGGCGCTGCTTCTGTTAAGGCAATGGAAGTTTCCAGTGCACTGACACTTCTATGCACTCCCAAGAGCTATAGATTGTAACAAACAGGCAGACTATAAAATATGCAATACCGCGATGTCGTGTAAAGCAGCGATAAATCTTGATGAAATTTTCTTTTAGTGTTAGGCATTCTAAAGTTAATGAAATGCAGCTCTTCTTAGTACATTAGTAAAACTATAACGTCAATTAGAACGATACTACTCTACTGATCACAACAGTTACTCGTATCAAGTCCCTAGACTATTAAAGTGTTGTGTTTCAGATGATTTCTACTGCACACATAACAAATCAAGTACAGTAGAATACCTAGAGATGTTGTAATGTACGGTTTTCAATACAAGAAGTGGTTAAATTACACAGAAAAGGCGTATGGTGTGTGGTTATCATGGCAATGAGCTCATCGCTTGTTTCTCCTATTTAGGACACTTTCATCGAAGGGCAACATTTGGATTTGCAATAAGCACCTTTTAGTTAGTACAAACCACTGAAAGATAAAAGTCTGACGAGGGGTACAACATGTCACAATTCTGGAGTTGGATCATAGACTACAAAGATAACGAACAGAGTAACTAATAGCAATCGATTTGTCTTCGTAAGATTTACTAATACAATTTAAGTTCATTTTTGTTGGACTTCCCCTTTAACAAAAAAACCTGTTTAGAACTGAATGCGTGCAGGATGGCTGGTATTGAAGAGGATGAGACAAAAGAGTAGTATCGTGTCGCTACTAGAACTAACATGTTTAGATAAACTACCTCTGGACCAGGTTTAGGAAAGCTCTTTAAGTCCAAAATGTTTAATGCTAGTGGAGACATACCTAAACAGCTTTGAAACATGTTTAGCCGCGAGTGGAAACACGGCCATAGTCAAGAGAGTACCCACAAAAATTTTATGTTCCACAGCAGTGAACCATTATACTGTGAGCAATGTAAATGAAATACAACAAGCCTGTTTATACTTGGTTCACCATGCCACTAATGTTCTTGCTATTCAAACATATAGAAGGACACCAAGAGCACATCAGGTTACGCACATAAGTGTGTGCAAAGAAAGTTTTAACATTTTAAAGAGTAAATGTGTCAAAACTATCACAGTCAATAAACATCTTTAGCATCAGATCTGACAGGTATGACATTTCTCCAAATATTTGTCCTAATTATGACACTCATCAAGCAAACACAAAGACAATGATGCAAACACACACACACACACACACACACACACACACACACACACACACACACACACACACACACCACACATGCACGCACGCACGCACGCACGCACGTGCACGCACGCACACACACACACACACACACACACACACACCAGTCCTGTACCCACTTTGCTTACTGTAAATACACTGTCTTCTGTTCTTCTGTTCATACAGCATGCAATACACACTCTAGCCCAACAATGTTTACAAAATGTAGCCACGCTTACTGGCACAATGTTGCTCCCTCCTAGTATGACAATGTACATGCTGTTAAAATAATGAAAACAGTTGGAAATACTAGAATGTTATCCAGACTCACTGTGGCAAGCACAAACAAAAACACACAAGTGTAAAATGAACTTCCAACTTTCAATTTTTCACAAGAATGTCAATTATGGTTCACAATAAACGTCAAAGAAAAGGCTGGATTCTACACTGCAATTACTGAAACAAAGACAATCAAATGTGCTAACATTCACATTGAGCTCCTTGCATACTTTCAGTGTCCCGTACATGACGTAACGCATGCAAGCTTCTGCCACAAAACAGAAAAAACGTCATCTCTTACTGCTTCTTCTTCTGTCTCGGAGACAAAGAAGAAAAGCACACAAAACGAGAATGTGGAGTAAAGAGATTCTTCAATGGAGACAATTGAATAATTGCTTAGGTCAACCGGAAAGAGTTTAATCCATCTCAACATCTTACGTTACGTTACAAAAATCAATATGGTACGTTATGACAACAAAATTTGCCAGTGTGAACGATCTTGCATAACATAACATCGCCCTACATTACAATACGTTACGTTACGTGCCTAATGTGAATCAGGCTTTACAGCTCACAATCATCAATGTCTTCATATTTACACATGTACAGAAGACAAGCAAGCAAGAAACAAAGAAACAAAACAAAACAAAAAAACGAAACAACCAGCAACATACACAATCACATTAAAAATTACTTTGTCAACAACAAAAGGCACAAAAACAAAGTACAATCGATAAAAACAATCGACATTGAAACATACAATCAAATTATCTAGCCACAGCTAATGGCCAAACCTCAAATTCATCCTTGTAAGCTTCAAGATCCTGCACAACTTTTTCCAACAAATTCTCCTGATCATCTAGTGACTGTTCCAGATCCTTTTGGCATCGAACTGCATGCAGCCGTGATCGGGCAGGTTCAAAGTCAGGCTCTAGTCGTACTGTGTGTGCATAGCATCTCTCAGCATTGTCATAGTCTCCAATAAGCTAGATTACACACCCAATTCAGACTTCAACACAATAACCAGGTACTGTTGTTACATACAGCATAAACATTTCCAAGAGTGTACTGAATAACATGAAAATGAGGAGAGATTTCCACAGCAGCTTCAAGGACTACAACAGCATCCTGATATTGTTTAGCACGTTGAAAGATATTGCCCAAATTGACAAAGCCAACATCTCTGTGTCTTCTAAAATGACAAGGTCTAGTCCTTAAACATACAGTAAACAACAAAAATTCAACCAAAAATCATTCAATATACTATTCTATCAACACCATGACAATAAAATGGATACACACGTACACAAATTGAAAACCTACCAATAACAAACACACAGCGCAAATGCAACATAAAACAACCACATAAAAAGCAGAAACAATAGACAACAGACAAAGACAAACAAAAAGTTAGCTAATACACAAAGCCACACGTGTTGTTCCAAAACTTGTATGATCAACTGAAATACATGAATATACACTCTCTTTCAGATTTCGTAAGTCTGCAATATCTCCACCCTTTGAGACTGCGATATTATCTTGGTATGGTTGGAACACCATGGCATTGCATTTTTGTTTATTAGGTTGTCTAAGCTCTGTCACGTTACTAACAATCTCAAATTTAGGTTTGGGTGCTTACTTCCTAAGAAAACTGGTAGATGAAAAAGGTGACAATCGCATTCTTTAATGGTACTTTTCACAGCTATTCAAACCTTTTCAGCTAGCTACCTAGCCTTTCCAATATGATTACGAGTCTATGTTGATACCTACATGCTTTACATGTCAAAGACAGCACACGTACCAAGAAACCTCGGCTGAATGACTGTGTTGCTGAAAATGAAAGAGACTTCAGTGATTCAGATGAAGAAATTTAAAGAGGACACGCTCTCACTACTCTTGCTTCGACATCATTGTGGGGAACCAGTGTTTTCATAAAGTTGCTTGTTGGACAGAGGCTGACATACAACCAGAAACGCCAAGGCATGCTGTTTTATTATATTAGAAGCATTCGATAATAGTATGCAATAATTTAATTAACCAAGACACCTGGAGTCAAAAACTGTGTAGATGTCTGAGACATTACATTACTTTAGGAGTTGTTCGGTGTGAAGTCACGTGTCTCTTAATTGATGAGTTTTTGGCCCTTAAATGGCCCTGTACATGTATTTTTTCAGCCATACAACAACATTTTGAGCTTGCACATACTTTCTGCATCCTAGCAAGTACATGTTATTAACATTGTCCATGCATTTCATATGCTGACATTTCATGCAATGTAATGTATTACATTCCAATCTTGTTGGTTGTTTATGTCAGAGGTGCTAAAATGTTACAAACAATGCGAACAACAAACCTCTACTGACTTCACATACCAACAATATTATACAAGATCACTACTTGCTGCAACAAAACCATTTGCACTACATCATTATTGTGAAAAGACAAAATTGACAGAGAAGTGATACAAAATGGTTACTCAGGGTTCTGACCAAAATGGTCAAAGGTGGTCGAGATCAACTATCAATCAATAAACACCGACCATCACTCCACATGTTCCGACCACCATTATATATTTAGCTAGTGTTTATTTGTTCCAAGTAGATGAGCATTGGAAGGTTAGCAGTTTGTTTAAAGGTGAGCACTTTGTTCACATGGTGACATGGCGGCAGACTGGCCCTGTTATATTATGATACAATCTATAATAGGATGGATCACTCAGGGCACTAAAGTGGTGTTTCCGGATGGTCAAGGTGTCCCGTGTCAAGATGTCTTTACTGAAGTATTTCTCCCGGAAACGTCATCAATTGGAGCCAGATGAGACTTCCAGCATCAGTGAAAGCGTTGAAAGTAGTGACGACGAGTCACAAGTAGCGGCGGAGACTACCAATGATGAAAGGAATGGAAAAAGCATGACAGGGCTGACGAAGCAGGGTGGGCCAGGTGGGCCATGGCCCACCATCGTTAAAAAATGGGACTTCCACCAACAGGCGTTTGGCAAAAACTTCCGGAAAATGGTATAGGTGATTAAATAAATTAGTTATTGTTCACCTCTACAGATGAGACAAACCAACCATAATTCGAAAGTTTACAGCGGGAAGTGTGGGATGGGCACAACGTGCCTCGCAAACCCAGTCACTCATCTTGATGCGCGCTTACTGTTTGCCGTAGAGAGACGCCACGAATCATTTGGTAGCACGCTTGATTGGAATATCCCGACTTACTTCCGTTACTGTACGTACGCAATATGTCACTGACTCTTGAACGGCTTCAAGCACTTCATCCTGAACAGCACTTCGCTTTCCCAAAGAGTAAGTTTGGAGAAAGGAAAAGATCTTGCCAGGCATGATGGTTTGTTGATTACCCTTTCCTCCACTACGCCGTGTCAAGAGACGCCATCTTTTGCCACATGTATGATTGCTGTACAAGAAAGAACGATCCTGGTTTCCAAATACCCTGATTCTGCATTTGTGAGTACCATTAACATCTAAATCGGAGTCTTGCCCTTAGCTGAAGTTACACAATACACATGCAGTTAATCAATTAGCTATCTGGCATATAATTCCAGCATGAGCAGTAGTGGATATATCCTTTTGCAGTTCTTGATACGTACCTCTCCAAGACTTCTACCATATATGGTGGGACAGCAGTAAGTACTAGCTAATTAATTATACAATTAGCTTCCTGTAGTTTGGTATCCGACCAATTAGTCTAACTATCATGCACATTTGCTGATTTGCAATACAGATTGAGACTGGTTTTCATAATTGGAAAAACGGTGTACAGAAAATCCGCAAACACATGGAGTCTGCTCACTATGTGGAAGCTCATTCTGTGCTGTATGTTCTCCCTGGTCAAACGGAAGAGATAGGTAGCCTTCTGGATATTGGTCATCTGGCAAAACAGCAAAGGAACAGACAGATTTTGCTGACCATATTGCAGAATGTAAGATTTCTAGCAAGGCAAGGCCTTCCATTGAGAGGGGATGGAAAAGAGGACAACAGTAACTTCATGCAAGTCCTCATGCTCAGGGCTGCAGACAACCCAGGCATTCATGAGTGGCTGAAGAGAAAGAATGAGACGTACACTTCAAAGGATATACAGAATGAGACGATCAAGTTAATGGCTCATTCATGTCTTCCGAGAGATATGCAATGAACTGCAGTCTGTTAAGTACTACACAAATGGCAGATGAGACCACTGATGCAAGCAACAAAGAGCAACTGGTTATTATCTTTCGTTACGTTGATCATGAACTAGAGGTTCATGAACAATTGGTTGGCCTTTACCAGCTTGAAAGAACAGATGCAAAGACAGTTGTAACTGTTCTCAAAGATGTTCTAACTGCACTGAATCTGGACATCCATAAACTCAGAGGCCAGTGCTATGATAGTGCCCGTACCATGTCAGCAGCAAAGTCAGGTGTGGCCAAGCAGATGCTAATGGAAGAGACTCTGGCATTTTATACACACTGCTATGGGCATGCGCTTAATCTGGCTGCCAGTGATACAATCAAGAATATTCAAATCCTGAAAAATGCACTGGATACAACATATGAAGTATGTAAGTTGATTAAATTTTCACCAAAACGTGATGCTGCTTTCCAGAAATTGAAGGCAGAAATCAGACCAGGCTCGCCAGGTATACAGGTCCTATGCCCTACGCATTGGACAGTTCGTGCGGATGCCCTAAGGAGTGTGCTAAACAACTACTCAGTACTCCTGGAGCTCTTGGCATATGTGCATATGAACAATCAAAAGACAGTGAAATCAGAGAACACGTTCAAGGCGTAGCTGTTCAAATGAGAACCTTTGAGTACTACTACGCATCCTCACTTGCAGAAATGGTTCTTCGGCATACAGATAATCTCAGTAAAACACTACAGCAAGAGAATATTTCAGCTGCAGAGGGACAGAAAACTGTTAAAGATGTGCTGAAAACTCTTGAGTCACTGCGAGAGGAGACCCATGCAAGCAGCTTTTGGAAGAGTGTAATTGCAAAAGCAGTAGGGCTAGAACTGTCAGAACCACGTCTACAACATAAGCAGATGCGTCCAACTCGACTTGAAGATGGTGAGGCACCACCTGAATTTTGTCACTCTCCAGAACAGTTCTACGGGGTCACTGCTTATAACCAAGCTATTGATCTGATTGTGACTTGCTTGGCTGATCGATTTGATCAACCAGGCTATAGAATGTATTCAAATTTAGAACAACTGTTGCTGAAGGAATGTAAGGGAAAGCATTGTGATGATGAATTTGCGTTTGTTTCTTAACACTATTCACATGATATAGATCACGCCAACCTCAAGACTCAGTTGCAGGTGCTGGCTACAAACTTCTCAGGAGTCAAAGACGCATCATTGGGCAGTGTCGTGAAGTACTTTGAGACTATGTCGAATGCAGGAAGAATTCTCTACTCAGTGGTTATTACCTTGGTCAAGTTGATATTGGTGATGCCTGCATCAAACGCCATAAGTGAGAGATCCTTCAGTGCTCTCAGAAGACTGAAGACGTACTTGAGGTGTACAATGAGCCAACGCCGCCTAAACAATCTGATGGTACAGTACTGCATGTACACAGTGACCAACTAGATAAGATGAACCTTTCAGAAATTGGAAATGAGTTTATTAGAGCTAATGACCAATGCAAGTCAATTTTTGGTCTTTTCAGTCTCTAACAGACGACAATTTTTTTGCGTGCAGTTCAATAAATGATTAAATATTCTCAGAGCATAATACTACTAGTAGTTAGACTACCCTCTAGTAATGCTGTCTTTAGCCAGGCTCCACCCTAGCTCTACGGCTTTAGTCAAAAGTTGTCAAGTGGGCGGAGCCTAGCCAACCAAGGCCTGGCCCACCCAACATGTGGAGGGCTCCGCCGGCCCTTCATGAGGATATTTAGGCTTAACTAGAGGATAGAGTATTAATTAGAAGGTAATTGTTTGTTTTGTTGTATTAGTGAATTTGTCTAGATCATGTACACCACACCCTGAAATAAACCACACCCATTAAAGCAGCAAATACCCCACCACCACTCCACAAATCCTGGGCAGAACACTGGAACTTACTAAAGTCCTGTCTACCAAACAAATATACAAACAACTTACTGTGGCGAAAAAGCCAAAGCTCGTCTCAAACACTCTATCGCTTCTCCTGCATTTCCTTTCATTCTCCAATAAAATGCAGCCAAATTCAACAAAACCCATGATGAACCATTCTATTACATACAAAGAACATTTTAAAGTATCAGTTCTACATGATGAATTAGCTTAAACTGAGAGCTCAAACAGGCAGACTGATGGACTACCTAGTTAATTTAATTGATCAACACATACACGCTGGACAGACTGACACAGCCAGTATACACAAAAGCTGACAGAAACAGACACAAGATAAAAACGAACGAACAGATGGATAAAGGCTAATAATGTAACCTTGTCTAAAGCTTTCGCAACTCGATGTCCGAAATTGGTTGGACTATCACTACCAGTCGGTATCACGCCACTCAAGCCTTCTTCAGGGATCTGAGACAACTGCCATCTATTCGACACACCCTCCAGATGATCATAGGAATGAATGCTGTACGTAAACGGCACAGAACTACAATTCGGTCGCCTAACGTCCCGACTCGACAAACGCCTCGTTCCAATATGATCAATCGTTCGAATACCCTTATTCTCAAGCAGCAGCACAGTACTAGTCTGCAGGTCAATCACAGACAGCGACTTTCCCGCCCCTTGACAGTGCGGCTTCTTGCTGACGAAAGACTCCTCGGTAAGCAGCTTGTTATCAGAATACAGAGTCCGACTGGTGTCGACGAGTTTCTTCCGTTTGAGCAAATTGCGCCGCATCACTTCCACTCGGTCGCCTTCAATGCCTTGGTGCATAAAAGCGACCAAGTCGTGAGGATGTTTAAGAGCGAAGAAAGACCCTTCCTGCAGAGAGAAAGACATACGTAGGACCGGAACTGACATGGGACAGCGTTCGAAGGACCTTGTGTTGAAGTCCCTCTTCGGTCACCATCCAGTGAGTGTGTGCAATGCCGGTCGACAGCAGGGCGCACAGAAAAACGCCGCGTATCATATCAGAACCATCTAGTCATTCGTATATCTAAATTCAAACTCCCGTACGTCGTTTGACAGGTAATGGGTGTGGTTAACAGTTTCCTGCCTCGCTTCTTACCGATGTGCGCGAACGTCTAGAAAAAATTCTGGAACCAATTCTAGATCTAATCCAGGCGAGCGGGCACTATGCACCCTTCTTCTAGTTCAAGCACTCCTACACTTAATAATGATTGCACAGTTTGTTCAGTGGTCATGCTATCTACCCTAGACGAAAGAGGTTCCCCTCCTTTTAATTTTCCAGAGCGTTTCCTGACAAGCAAACGATAGTTTGCATGACATAAGGATACCAAAATCCATGCAATTAATAACTTCTATAATAATATTCTAGCTGTTTACATACGTAGTTATTTATCTAAAAGCAGCGCCAACACGTCAATTTTTTCGAAAATTTTATGACAAAATTTATGAATTTGCCACTGTCTAATGCGTATCTACAGTACATATCTAGTACGTAATTACAATTATAGTTCAATTATTTACAAATTTTTTTGCATGTTTGTTTTAATTAAATGTTTCAATCGAGTCTATTATTGCAACCGTCAAATACACATATGTTAATTTTTTATAGAGATTTGTGTTTCTACATTAATTTTAAATTTTACAAGGTATGTAATAGATTTACCATCAATTTCATTTGGCTTAATTAATTAATTAATACATGCAGTACCGCTCACAATAACACGTAACGTAAAATGGCAAGTGTTAGTAAACTAGCTATTTTACTTTAATTATAGAGTCTACTTTAGTCAGAAAAATTGACTAACTGTTTGTGCATGTCTAGACACCTAAGTAACGCAAACTCTAGGTTTGAATGCGCACGTGATGAAGCAAAGTCTCACGCGACACTGTGGTGACGGAACAACAAGTACGACGTAGAAACGTAACAAAGCTCATTCATCGGTTAGCACACGCTCTCAGTAAGTTGTACCAGTTGCTGTTGGCTAATAGCTCTCTTTTTCGATCTCTACAGCCTGTACGTACGTTGTCTTAGCCACACCCCTCAACCGACCTTTTCATTTCAGCTAAAGTATTGAAGACATGTCTCGAATAAGAACCTACGTTAGACTACGACCACAATCACCCAGTTCTTCACCAAGTCTGTGGTATCGTCCGGAAAAGAAGAGATTGCACATCGACATAGCAGAAGATGTAAACCTCAACAGATTTGGTCGCAAGGGCAAAGTGCAACATGAATTTGAGTTTACTCATGTATTCGACACTCCAACGTCCCAAGATGAGTTATTCTGCGAAGCTGCTAGTGACGTGGTAGAATCTTTTCTACACGGTTACAATGCTACCGTTTTCGCGTACGGACAGACGGGATCGGGGAAAACACACACTATTGAGGGATCCTACAAAAGGTTCTCCGACCGTGGCATCATACCTAGAGCTCTGGCAATGATCTATCAAAGTCTGGAGACAAGAACAGAAGAAGAAATCAAAGTGCAGATATCGTACCTAGAAATTTATCAAGAGAATGGATACGATTTGCTCAATCCTGGATTGCAACATAGTGGGCTTGTAACTCGATTGCCGAAGGTATACTGCACGACTGTACCCCAATACGTATACTGCTATGTGGTGAAATGACGTATCTGTATTAAACACCTTCATTGTATTGTTATTGCATTGTTGTATGTCGTGTTTCTTTTAATTAAATGTTGATATGTCTTTTGCTTGTTTACTCATCTGAAAGAAAGGCCTATCAACCTACCAGAAACAACGTTTATTCTACTAGCTTCTAGAGTACTCTGCATGCTTGTCCACTGTTTTGTCGTTTTTACCATTACGTACAGTTTGAACAGAATGTTAGGAGATCCAGATATCGATACTACTGTATAATTAACGTAAATATTCTGATCGAATTGCAGCGTAGCTCTATTCAGTGCTTACATATATAATTCAGTTTGCTATTTGAAAGTGCGGCCTTGCTGCACTGTTCATGGTTATCTGTCCGTCATTTTTAGTCAATTTTTTTGTTCCTTTGTTTTGTTTGTTTGCTTGTTTGTTTGTACGTTTGTACACGTCTGCCTGGATTTCTGTCTACTTCTTTGTCTATTCGTTTGTATTTTACTTTGTTAGTCCGTCAGTTTTCGGTTTGTTTGATTCTTGTATGTTTGTCTTTGTTTGTCAAACTTTGTATACATGTATATGTATGTATGTCTGTGTACGTACGCGGTATGCATGCACAGTTACCTATCCCGACTCAGGAGCCTAGCTAAACGAGTCACTGAGTAGTCTTCTAGATGATGGCAAAGTATTCAGATTGTGACATGTTCATTAGCCGTTGGGGTTATTGGTGGGCCAATACAGGGTGGCAGGGTACCCACAGGACAGCTGACGTTGCAGTCAGTACACTCCTCAAGACCTGTTTATATAAGATTCCTGGTCCGGTTCAGAAGATTGCTCATCCAGCAGTGCCCGTAACTAGATCCTACACGCACAGGAACCCAGCCACTAGTCTTAAGGCCGTCACTGTCGACTACACGTAGTATAGCAAATTTGCCAGCTCTTAATCCATTTGCGTATTTGCTAAGCATATATATGTGTGCATGTATACCTATGTTTGTCGGGCTGTCAGTCCGGTTTAGCTGTTTCCCGTTCTTTCCATCAGTTTGTTTTTCTGTCTCTTTTCCAGCGTTTCTTTCCCCTCTCTTTCTCTTTGTTCAATAATTATTGTCTTTCAGTTGGCTTCACAATCATCGAACTTGTCGTCTACACTCTACTCCCTGGTTTAGTAATGATATCCCATACTTCCTTTGTAGGTGACGATTTTTCAAGCAGATCAGAATAATATTGTTTTCAAAAATTTATCTATCCATTTGGCGGCCAATGAAGAAATAGCAAGAAGTTTGCTATTTCAAGGACGAACTAATCGCAAAGTAGCTGAAACACCGATGAACAAAAGATCGTCTAGATCACATGCAATATTTTCTATATACCTAACAGCAAAACCGAAAGACTCGCCGGTTATAGTGACGTAAGCTGACAACATAGAGAATTATGTAACTTGAGCTTTAATATTATTTATTTTCAGGTCCAAATTGCATTTGGTAGATTTGGCCGGCTCAGAAAGAGTTGCAAAAACAAAAGTGAAGGGACATGTTCTACAAGAAGCGAAATACATCAATTTGTCTCTTCATCATTTGGAACATGTGATCGTGGCGTTGCAGAAAGGATCGCAAGACGAATTATCAAGCAAAGGCTATCGGCAAGGAAAGAATAGATACGTGCCTTACAGAAACTCTATGTTGACGACTGTATTGAGAGATAGCATTGGTAAGTAAGAAAGGAGTATTGCTGGCTATTATATAGATACATAAAAGTGCTACTGACTGTAATAACGTAGACATACAATTTTATGAATAATAAGTTTAGATATCTATGTAGTCGATTAATCGAGTGGTTCTGAGTGAAATTTTTCGCATGCACTTTGTACTTTAATTTCGAGCGCTGATTTATATAGATCTTTAATGTTGTGAAAACGTTTTACTTTGCAGGAGGAAATTGTATGACGGTCATGATCGCTGCGCTCTCAGTTGAAGAAAGCAACGTTTGGGAATCAATATCGACTTGTCGTTTTGCCCAGAGGGTTGCATGCATAGCAAATCCTGTCAGGTAAAGTAAAGCGAAAGGTCTAGTGTTATTCAACGTTATTTAACGTTTAATTAACTAAGGCGTCTGTCTTGTAGACGTAACGAAATTCTAGACGACAAAGAGACGATCAAACGTCTAAAGAAACGCATAAACGAGCTAGAAAATGAAGTAGCGATACTCAAACAGGAAAAGGTAGAGTACGCACAGTTTAAGTAGGAACGCCTAGTTGTTTGTAATTGTGGGGCAATGTGTAGAGAAGTGTTACACTGTCTGCAACTGAGAATGACGAACGTGATTCACTTTCCGACGAAGAAAAAAAGCTGTGCAAAAAGGTAATGACTTCGTTTGTAAGTGGAAATCTCGACAATCCTGTAGCTTCGGGTAAGAATATATACAGAATATCTTCAATACGCGACACTTGTGCAAACAAAGCTCTAATTGCATGCCTACAGGAATTAACAGCAGTAATATGTTCAGAGAATGTTTGAGACTGTTGAAGTCTTTGATAACAAATTTGCTTGAAAGAGCCAGTGATGCGCCAGTAGGTGCATCCCAACCATCGACATGTGACAGCGCATTTGAACAAGTACTTTTGCCACATTTAATGGCCAACACTGAAAATAGTAATAGTCGGTCGTCGAGCAAAACAAGCGGATTTGATAGTGAACGAGGCAGCCATGATAGTACGCCATCACTCACGACACCATCTGTTTCCGATAGCGACGCTCAGTGGACGGCAAGTAAAAGAAGAGTCGCTTGGGAGTCGACGACTACGAAAACTCTAGAATCCCTTGTCCATAAATCAAGGACACTAGAAAAATCGACAGACATCTCGGATGAAAATCCGCATCATTCTCATAGTCAAAGAAGGGCGCTGTATATGAGTTCTCTGGCAGGAAGAAAGCAAGCAGCAATTGAAAAGAAGTCAAAGAAGCTTGATATCATTAAGCAGCGGCAACAAGAAGAAACGGCGAGGTTGACATTGCGACACCTCCAACTGTTAGAAGAAAACTATGAGTAAGATATCCAAAATTCCAACCATAATTTAAATGTTTACCTATTTATCTTAACTGTAGAGGAAAGTTGGATGAAGCAAGAGAACAGATTGCAAGACAGCATGCACGCATAGTGGCACTAAAAAGGCAAAACGCTGGAGATACAGTCATTGGTCCTGAAAGTCTTGCTCAGCAGCAGCTGCAACTCAAAGAAGTACTGCACAAGCTCTAGAAACAGCTAGAGTAATAAATATACATTCTTGTTGTTTATGATCATTTCAATTTTAGGAAAAACTATACTATCAGCTCCAAGAAGTACGTCAGAAATTGAAGCAAGTCTCACACTTTCAAAAGACACGTGACAGCGCACTACTTGTCAGTAGCAGCAATCAAGCACGCCTTGCTGTTGATTCAAGAACTGTTCTTCAGCAACTACGAAAGGAAAAAGAAGAGAGCGACAAAGTCTGTTTTCACGTAATAAAATTTGTGCAACTATATTTAACGTTATAAACGTTATTTCC